>NC_058034.1:7962429-8262429 GCF_019176455.1 Solea senegalensis | reverse complement strand
GGCTGAATATAGTGTAGATTAGCTTTAAATCTATCTAAGCTCGTACAGAATAAACCAAACATTGCATGTGCGCGATGATCTATGGCAGATGTTGAAATGGGCGTTGTCTCAAGCTCCACGAGCAGATGTTTGTTATTAAGTTTCGGCTGCTAATTCTGCTGTCATCAATCACTTTTATATGTGAGCGAGCACATGCCTCACACATGCTCAAGTGGTGCATGTTTGACTGCAGAAAGTGCACCTGTGTGACTCCAGGGTCGTTTGCAGTAGTTGTGTGCGATGGTGTCCTGTGTGCAGCCACATGCCCTCCTCCTCCTCCTCCTCTCTCATGGTTTCCCTGCACTCTGTGTGTCCGCTGGTTCGCCTCAGATCAACTGCAGAGTGTTTAAGTGTACAGGACAGCAGCGTTTCCCTCAGCCCTTTCAGCCTGGCCGTGCATCCACCACAGAGAATTTCTGTCTGAGCCGAGGCAATTACAGCACATATCCACAAGCCATCTTAGCCGGGAACCAAATGAAGGAGCCTTTGATAGGCCCCGACTGTTGCATATTTACTTTTTACGACCAACCAAGTAGTAAACAGCTTGCCTTGTTGGCGCTGGAGTGAGACATTTAATATAGGCCTGTACACACACACACACACGCACATATGTATATGCATGAATGCCCCTACAGAAATACAGACTTTTTAATATATAAATAAATGAACACCGGGAGAAAGACAAGTCAATTTCTTTGTTCTGCTACCAGTCACTGATTTCATAATCACGTTTGTTAAGCTATACCTGGTTGGGTTTGTGGGTTGTTTTTTTTGTCTGAGCTGTAGACACAGCAGCAGCAGCAGCAGCAGCAGCAGTAGCCTCCGATTGAAGCCATGTGTGGTGGAAAAACAGGCCTCAGTTTGTGGAGAGATCGCATGCTTGGAGTGGGAGGGAGCCTGCCGGTTATAGAGGTCACAATTCAAACACGCCAACTCCTCTTGTCCTTCTCACACGCCATGTTGACAAATGCATCTCAATAGGCAGCCAGGAATCCCTCCCAAACCCTCTTCACTCCCTCCGCATTTTTAACATGAATTAAATAAGGTGTATTTCCAACCTGCCCCCTTAACACATTTTTTTTTTTTTAATATTGATGATAAAAATAATATAGGCAAAAAACAAAAGACCAATGTTGGCTTTTGTTCTTTTAAGAACACTGTGTTCTGGGTGTGCCACACAAAAGTGGTTGGTTTAGTTAAGTCTGGTATGAAAGTGTGTTGGAATCAGTGTCCTCAGATGAACCCAGCAGTGTGTGTGAGCTTATCTCCTCAGCCCATATGTCACCTGCACACACTCTCACACAAATGGTAAATGATCTGTATTTATGCAGCACTTCTCAAGTCTTGATGACCACTCACAGCTGCTTTACACTACAAGCTTTGCCATTCACCAGTGTGGAAAGTGGGGTTAAGTGTCTTGCCCAGGGACACATCAGACTAGTGGAGCCGGGAACTGAACCCTCGACCTTTAAGTTGGAAAAACAACTCTCTTTAGCCTCTTTTGCGTTTACATTCTCACTCATTTCCATCTCGTTGTTGCTCAGGTTCTTTCAGGGAGTGTTTTCCTTCTCGTCAACATGTTATCTGGATATCCAAGGCTATTAGCTAATAGCTGAGATAGCCAGTACTCTCAGATTCAGCGATAGCCGATGCCAGGCATTAATGCAGCTGTGCCATTTCCCCTCATACATTATAATCGATCATGTTTCTGTCAGAACACAGAGCCAGATCAGTATTTTTCTCTCTCCATTGTCAGAGGTGAGTCATGTGTCTTCACAACGGTAACAGTCATATGATTAGCATGACAAGTGGTTTTTGGCATAAGATTTCCCAAATCCCTTTTGTCCCATATGTCTAATTCTACTTCATTTCTAAGAAAAGCATGCAATTATTGATTCGGCGTGTAATTACATCCCCGACAAAATTGCATTATCGCCATGCAAACTGGATTATTGTTAATGGGACATGAGGAAAAGCTGCTGCCTGATGTCTACTTCATTCATCAGCCACACGTGACACTGGTTTTTATCGAGAATGAGTGATCTAATAAGCTAAATAATGAGACCCAGGCCCAACTAACACCGGTAAAGACCTTCTAATGCTCATGGGATCGTACGCTAACAAGAGGTGCGGGTTGATTGCAACAGGTACATGTTTTCTCCCTAATCAAGCAGACTTTATAAGAAATGGTCGATCATAGATCTCTGGACTCAAACTAGTGTTGTCCAACCATGTATGAGGTGTATATGGTTGTAAAAGACCAGCTGTCATAGAGCGGCAAGCTATAATCGCATAGATGCGGTAACAACGGCACACGTCTCTGGAATATCTCTCCTGATGTTGCACGTGTTGGTACACCACAAGTGCCACATTCATTTTAGGAAGTATAAAAAGAAAAGAAAGAGTGGCTTCTTGCCACGCAGCAGGCCAACTGGTAATATAGGTGAAGTGGATGGAATATCCTCAGTTACAGAAATCTGTGGCTGGAGCTCGACCAGGTCTGACATGAAAAAAGGTGAACAGTTGTCATGTTGTTTAATAGTCTGATCTGAACTTAGTTTGAAGTAGGTGCCATACTATACTTCCCATCCCATTGAAACAAAAGATGTATTTGCGCTTGCAGTGCACACTCGAAGGTGGGATGAAAAGTAACAACTCTTATTCCCACCGCACATTTGAGAACTGAGCGTGACTGGTGAAAATGTGTGGAATAGCTTTAGCACCTGGTGTAATGCACTCTGTCACCAACTTCCAAAGAGGTTCCCTTTAAAGAAAATGCGTGTTCAAAAGTTTCACGTCACATAAGAGACACGTTGGAGTAACGAGATAATATTGCATCCCCAAGGCTTTGCTAATGCTATTAGGCTGGATATTGCTTCTTTTTCTCTCACACAAACACTTGCATTTCTCTCTCCTCCACTCTCTCAGCATTCTGCCTGTGCTTTGCTTTGTGAGAGCAGGGTGACAAATCACAGTGGCATCAATGTGTGAAAAGCAGGGTGATGTCAACACTGTACGACTGGGTTCAGATGTGAATCTCACGCCCACAGTCACCACCACATATATCACAACTGCCAACAGTGGAATTTCATAAGAAACTGCTTCTCGGCAAATGGTGTGTGGCTTCTGTCACCTTTTGAATGAAAGGGAAGGGACATTCAGTGACATTCAGATGTATGTGGATTTGTGAGGAAAAAAGTGCATACAAATTTTAATGATGTTCATTTTGTGGCTCCCTCTGTCTGTTTTTATGGAACTAAATGCCTCTCCTGCTCTGTCTTATTTCCTTTGTGGCTCTCGCTCTCAGCCTTTTGCCCAACAAGCAGTTCCACAGCACAGCGTGAATGAGGTCATTTTATGCATCTGGGAGTGCAAACTGTGCACTTTCTAAATGTAGTGACTTGTTCTTACCTATAGCCTTGTGGACAACCAATCTCACAGGGCTGTGTATCATGTTCGTTTTGGACTTAGGAAAACTGGAAACATGACATTATGGTTTGCAAACCCACAAGCAAATGACCGTGAAAATCAAAGTTTGGTTGCTATGGATATATGGAAACGAAGTCAGAAGAGCCCTTCAGCTCCAGAAGTGTTTCCTAAACGTTAAATATGACTCCCTACTCTTTAAAGATGGCAAAAGATTGCAACATAAAACACGACGAGAGCAAATTTGTGCACAATAATGTATATTTACTGCTATTTCTGCAACATGAATATTATTTTAAACTAGCCATTTCAAAGAGATATGTGTGTATAAATAAATACAAAATTCCAATTTCATTTGAAGGATCATTTTTAAAAATGACTTATTTTTAAGTGTAATATATTTATTTGTTTTATTTTCCTATATTAAACTGTATCCATATTTATTATATTGAATCATTTTGCATGCAAGTATTGTTATTATTGCAGCTGCAAAGCTACAATGTTCAGAGCATCGTAATAAATAAAATGAAAAGCAAGAAAACAATGCCAAATAAAGTAGTAGGAGATAAATAAAAGATAAGGGGTGGACATAAAACTGATGTTAAGTGATTTAAAGAAGTGATTTCAAATTTAAATCACTTCTTAACACCAACAACATTAACAACCAATAATCATTTACTCATTTACTTAGAAACGTTTTATTTACCCCACCTTTTGGAATTTTTTTCCTCTGATTCATGTGACAACCTGACAATGCTGAATTGTTTTCTTTTTAATTATTGATGCTTCACACCCTGTAAACTGTGACCACTCCCTTAAAATATCACCATCACCATTTATTTTCCCTTTTCTTTCTCACACAAAACAGATCAGCTCATGCATGCAAATGTACAATGGAAACACCACACACACACACACACACAAGCAATCCCTCATTCCACTTTCCTACAGCTGTTCAGTGAACCACAACTTTGCATTCCACACCTCACAACCTAGACAAACATATTTATTCATGATTCCTGTGCAGGGAGGGGCAGACTGTTTAACGTTGCTTGACAGGACAGGCGTATTTTTTCTGTCTGGAAAGACTCTCCGCAAACCTGCATTAGGTTGCACAACATGTGATGCAGAAGACTCATTTCCTTGATAGATAGATAGATAGATAGATAGATAGATAAATAGATAGATAAATAGATAGGATTTCGAAAATAATTCAACATAAAATGTACAAATGTACAAGAAGATAGTGTAACAAATGAAAGAATGACAGATGATATGACTCACTGATGCCTCTATAGATCCTGTTTGCACACATTTGTATTATTTGTTCTGTGAGTCCGTGCAAGTCGCAGTGTACTCTGGTGCTGGGGAGTGAGTAGTTCACAAAGCCACACTTTGAACTTGATTTTCATCAAAGGCTGTCTAAAAGCATGGTAACATATTATTGTAAAATAGCATACACTTGAGCCTTGTTTACATTCAGTGTGGACCTCCATCGACGGAGCAGCCACAGAGACACTCATGGTTGCCAGACAAGTGACAAAATGCCCCAAATCCACTAGGTGGTGTACAAGAAAAGTGTTCCGATAAACAGGATGTAAATGAGATAATGTCTGCCCGACGCCTGCTGTGGTATCATTTCAACAGATACAGTAAAACATGTTTTATTTACACATTTGGGCTTCATTTTCACACCTCATACATATAATGATCTAAATTAAGCAGTAAAAAGTGTGTCAAACACCGTTAAATACAACTTGCATGAAACTTCTTGTCCTCTCCACGACTCCAGGACCATGTGACTGTCTCTGTGGTTAATAGAGCTGCTGATAAAGGCCAAATTGGTTTGGCCATTTGCCCTTGAATGTGTCCATTGGCCTCAGCATGAACCAACATTCTGAAGTTTATAGCGCTGCAACAACTTTTGGAGCTCTTGCGTGTAATGAGCTGGTGTAGATGACAACATAGCGTGCACACCCTCATGCCAGACGCACCACGCTGAGTACAAAACAAGCTTTAAGCTGATGTAGATTTTATTAGGTGAGTCTTTCGTGAAGTAGCTGGACTCTGTTCTATATGTTGTCCCCGGTCGAACCGGTGTTTCATTAAGCTTGCGCTTGTGCTTGCCTGCCCCTGGCTCTGTCTCAGTACAGGGATCACACAGAGTGCAGACACCTGTAAGTCACATAAGCTGTTTTCAGACATGCACACAACTCTGGAGATTGTTCTGCCTCCTCCCCAGTATAGTCTCAAATTAATATCCAAGCGAGTTCACGTGAGACCACAGCAGAAGAAATGGGCGAGTAGTGTTCTGCTTCCTGTATGCTCAAACCATGGGTGACACCTGCTCACCCAGGTCCTTTGGAGATTCCCCTGCTGTTGTGAACGTCTAATCCAGGCAATGCTCCACTGCACTTGGACAGTGAACGTCCAGAGTCATATCTTCAGACATTGCATTGAGTTCATTTCTAAAAACAGTGGTTGGTCTGCTGTGGTGGGTGTTTTTTCTCACCCAAGGAACTAAGTGGAGCTTAGTGAAAATTAATTTTTTGATTGTTGTGATTGATCTGAGTGATGAAATAAATATATTGGATCACTATCCCAAGTTTTAAAAAGGTTTGCCCCAAACCACAAATTTGGAGCCTAAGCAGATAAAAACCCACACACATTGCAGAGTAATTTGACTGGGGAGTGAATGCAGACTAAACATATTCCCACTTGTCAAAAACCCATTTAAACCCCTGGGTTAAACAGTTTTTCAGACGCGTGCGAATTGGTTATTTATTTGCCTAAAATCCCTAACTATGCCTTTAAGGGAGAGGCAACTGATATTATATATAAAAAAAGATCAAAGATAGTCTGTTGAGACTCAGCCCTAACCTCCTCCTCACTGCTCAACAGTCCTGTCATTATTCTTTCCCCACCAGGGTGGGCTTGGAATTTTTCCTGCAGAACAGCAAAAAATAACAACAACAGAGAGAAGATAATAACACACTTTGACACTCCAATTTTCTAACAAAGAAGTTGTAAAAGGGCTGGACTTTATTTTTCCAAATATATATCGTTGTGACCCACCCAGAGCCATTGAAACATTGACAATAGGGAGACAAATCAGACAGTCTCTCAATGACCTGGAAACAGAGACAAAACGGCACTGTGTTGATTCATTGCAGATCGCTTGATTTTCTCTTAAAAAGAACACAGATCTCCATGTGGTGCTTGATCTCCTCGGCTGACATCTTACAGTGGAGGTGTTGACGTCCAGGAGCAAGCACCAGTCGGTTTGCTTTGCTCTTGCCATTTCAAACAAGCAGTGGTTTAGTTTTGCTGCTGATTTGCTTTAAACAAACGGACCAGGTAGCTGACGCTGCATGTTCCTGCTCAAAGTGTGCAGAAAAGTCTGCAGAGTCATTTCTGCATGTCCTGTGAATTCCTTTTCTTTCCTTCTTCCGTTTGTTGTACAGATAATTTGTACCATCTTTCATCCCAAGGTCACAGGAGTGTTTCATATATTATCACAAGATCGTTTCAAGCTCAAACATAAAGATTGTTTAGAATCTGTGTGGAGTAATGTACCTTTCTTTTTCTCTCTTTCAGGTCACAGGTGCTCCACAGCTGCTGAGGCAGGAGCCCATCTGGAGCCCAGGAGGTTGTTGCTGGAGGAGATTCAGAAGGCAGGGAAGGGCAGAGAGGTGTAGATCTAGCCTGTGTCCCGGCTGTGGTGGGGAGGGTTCCTGGCACGGTGATTTGATGCACAAAGAGAAACAAAAATCACATTGCCAGGGATTTCCACTCCTTCACAGCTCAGCAGATGACCCTCTTGCAACACTATATTTCCACTGAGCGACGGTTTTGTGTAGTCTTCTTCGCTGTTATGTTTTTTCCAGTTGTCCTACATGGGATGTTGCTATGGAGTCAAAGGAACAAACATTGGGGAGGTTAGATGGATATTGCGATCGTCTTTCTGAGTGGACTTCAAGAAGTTGTGGAATCAGATCATCACACTTACATTTCTGAGGGCATTTCAGGCTGCAAGAAAATGTGCAGCTGTTAACATATAAATGTGTATATGAGAGCCGTGTAGATTTACATGACAGAGGCTTTTTTTTTTTCAGATCACATTTCAGATCACATTTCAGCAAAGTTGTAAACGGTTGGGTTCGTCCATTGGCAGCAACTGAAACATGATGAGGCCTATGAAATGAAAAGCAAATCTCAGCATCAGAGGAACTGCAGACTCTGAAAGCAGCAAAACGTTACCACGGAACAGACTCATAAAGGTCAGCGTGAGTCTCTGTTCCCTCTAAAGCCAGCCACCCACTTGCTAAAGGCACAGAGCTTAGCTAATTGGTGAGCATTGATCCCTGCTATGTGTTGTTCACAGTGGCTAAGTTCAGTGCCTGAGGTGAAATAGTTGATTTGACGAGGAGGGGATTTGTTTCAATGAATGGAAAGAACCATTGATGATCTTGGATGTGAAGGAATGAGGAGGCAGAAGGAGACATGCAGGATGAAGTGGTCAAAGAAGGCAGGAAGACAGTAACACTGATGGCTACATCCACACTGCTACATTTTCATTTGAAAATCCTGTTTTCAAATCAAATCTGCGATATTTCAGCTCTGTATCAGAACTAATCTGCAGCCAATCTAACATTACATACAGATGCATGTGCCAGTGTAAACAGGAAGCAGATCCTCTGCTTTACATTTGTTTGCATATGTTGCATTTCCTCCACAATTCAAGCACTACTCAGCTCGGCACGGCTCGACTCTACACCTGCCGTGAAACTGCCGTGACGTCGTTTTATACGAAACACACAAACTAGTGACAAGGAACGCAGTTGTTTTTGATGTAACTGAATCATTAGAATCGGTTCATTAAAAAGATTTGACTCTCATTACTCACGCTCATGACTCTTCCAGTGACGACCCTCTCTGCCAATCAGAGGTCAGCAGTCTGTTGACATCATATCTTAGTCTCAGCTCGCTTGGAACCTCACAGAGCAGGTACTAAATCCCTAATGGAAAAAATGAGAAGTCAAGCCGTGTTAAAAAAAATAAAAATACAATTAATATTAAACAACAATAGTCAGAGCTAGGATTTCAAAGAAAAGTGAGAGTCAGTGTTAATGGAGCTTTGTGTTCATAGCTGAACTTCATGGTGGATTCTTACCAGCCAGAACTCCAATGCAGGTAACTGTTAAACAGAAACGGAGCCAGCTCTGTTTTCAAAAATGCTGGCATATCAAAACCAGAATTTATTCATGTTTAAACCAAAACAGAGTAATGTGGATGTAGCCTGAGAATCAAGGTCCTACAGTATATTAAATTACAGTATGTGTGTTTCCATGCACCAAATGCAAATTGTGATTGCACAATATGATCCATACATGAGACCGAATGTCCTTTTTTTTCTTTTATTTATTGTTCGCCAGAAGCAACTTACCTTATCTTACTTTATGCATCTGGCAAGAATCATCATGCATTTCAAATATGTTTGAGCATAAGCATCTCACTAAGGTTTAATGTGAACTTAGGAATGTGGTGATAAATGTCAGGCTTGTCTGGGCAAGTCCACGTCATGTCCAACTGAGCCAGCTAATGGCCAATGTGCCAGTATTTTCATGCTGCGGCGTTTACATATATTCTGCAGGTGTGAGCTCTCAGAGACCTACATGAACATTTACTAACTAAGTAACTAACAAGCTAACTACCAAAACTACTAACAAAGTTTACTTATCTTTTCCCTATCAAGATAATGTGGACTCTCATCCTCATCCTAAAAACAGTTTAATGTACATTTAACTACAAAAATTACAACATGCAATTTATGCAGTTTATTTTACAGTATATGTCTCCACAGATTACAGAATTTGGAACACATTGTAATTTGAAGCTGATGTCAGTCATGTCACAATTTGACATTCTCTTTGAAAGTGTTGTGGGAAGCCAGATCCTGACCAGATCAATGATAGATGTTGGAATATAGAGTCATTTAACACATTTTAAAATATTTTTTTTTCCTAACCTATTTTTCTTCTGACAGCAGCTTGACATACTTTAGATGTCCCAGCTAATGAATGAATGACTGAATGAATAAATGAATACTGATGGACATTTTTTTTCTTGAATAACCTTTTTTCTACAGCAGTAAAAGTGAAGATAAGAAAAAAAACAAAGTTCTGTAGAAAATGTTTTCACTGTTACAACTTGTAACTCGTATTTGTAAATTAAAAATAGCTACCTGGTAGTTTTTAACCCTCTTTGTTTACCCCTAGCATCAAAGAGCTAATGCATGTATTATAAATGTGCAATGCTGCACAGAGCCAGGAAGCTAGAGCGCCTACATACTGTACACACCTCTCACTGTCTCCCTTTAAAAATGTTGAAATGCAACAGTTTATTTTTTGAATTTCAGATTTATAAACGAGGAGTGACCCCTTGACTCCTCCTGTTTTAGTTTGTAGGCTGCAACTTCATGCCGTCAAACGATGTCTGGGCTTTGCCCTCCCGTGCCTACTGAACTGGTATCAGTGTTTAACCTGAAAACTGGCTCAGTTCAGCAGGAACAGGAGTGGAGCCCTCATGCTTACCATCTCCCAGCCTTCACATTTCGGTCGGTTTATTCAACTGACCACACCCAAGGGATGTTAGCCTCGAGTCAGTGGCTTTGATGAAACTCAAACCACAAACCCTAAACTGTCAGAAGACAGCGCTGAACCTTGAAGTGTATGCAAAGCAAAGCAGCTTGAGTGCGATCGCTGTCCCTATCTTTGCTAAAAATATGAATGTTTCATAAGCAGATGTGCAGTATTGTGTGTAATAAATATGCACGGGCATCTCGAGCATCAGAATAATGTTACATAGTGATGCAGTGGGTCTTGTTGCTCAGCCTTCATGTTTATTTCAGCGTTCTTCCATCGGCAAGGCTGCATACGTGTCTCTTAAG
This sequence comes from Solea senegalensis, assembly GCF_019176455.1. Taxonomy (NCBI): domain Eukaryota; kingdom Metazoa; phylum Chordata; class Actinopteri; order Pleuronectiformes; family Soleidae; genus Solea; species Solea senegalensis. The sequence continues at coordinate 8,252,015 of NC_058034.1, read as the reverse complement.
GCCCATTTATACTTTTTCGTCTGTTTTATGTCCATCCTTCCCAAACGTTATCTCCGTCACTACCCTACACACCTCTGTGCGGTTTCTGCATTGGTATGACCGTGACGTTACTTCCTCTAGAGGGCAGTGCAAAGTTTCAGGCAGCAACAAACATGGCGTACATTGAAGAGGTTATTTTGTTGTGCTTGACCTGAAAAAGACCGAAAGCAGATTTTGCACCGGTGGGATGTAAGACCACTGAATGTAAGTCGTCCCATTAATGGGGAGATTGATGAGTGGCATTTTCAATATTTCCATACGTCTGCCATGAATTTTGACTACTTGATTCTCCAGATAACCACTTGAATTAAACATGCCGCGTCCCACAGCGCAGCAGTGAGTGAAGCCAAGTTTTCTGGCTGCAGGGATAAAGGCCTGTACATACTCGGCAAGAACAGAGAAATGTGTTCTCTCTCCCAGGACTGCGAGAAAAGAATGACGTCATTAGTTTCTTGCAGCCCTCGTTTGGGAGTTCTTGCAGCTTCTTCCTGACACATCATCTGAGCAGAACTTTTTTCTTGTGTGGTGTTCAACAACTATTGTGTGATTGGCCAGAAATTTGAAGTGGACTTCCTAGGAGTTCTGCATATGAGTTTCCCGTGAAGTATGAAGTGCCCTGGTCAGAACTAACTTTGTTCTTGCCACCTCGAGAAAAAGAGCAGAGTATGTAGAGGCCTTAAGCCTGCAAGCTCTGGCAGCCAGTTTTAAATGCCTGTATAGACTCTTCTTTGTTGTTTCCTGACTGATTGGGTGATTGAATCTATACTACCCCCAAGATTTCCGATGGTATTGCTCCGTTTCGTTCGTCATTGTAAGCTCTCTATCTTTTGCGTATAGTATAAACTCTCCCACACTCATCTCTCTCTCTCTCTCTCTCTCTCTCTCCCTCTCCTCCTGTCTTTCTGTGCTGTTGAAGGCCCGACTGACTGAGACTGGAGTTTGTGAGGTAATCCCAGTAAAATGTGCGTGCGTAATTGATGTCACCCAGCAGTCTCCATTATCTGTGATTGGGAATGTGTGCAATGCTGCCTCCTCCCAATTTTCCGGATAATTTGCAGCCACCAAAGAAAAACGTGCTTCATCTTAAAGGCATTCATACCCACGAGAGAATCGTAAATGTGATGAATCTGGTGGTGTTATTATTCAACATAACAACGTGAAATTGTATTTCTGTCCCGAGGAGATTACCTACGGACAGAGTGATTAGAGCGTTGATTTTTCATTGCGTCAGTGATATTGTCTTCAGTGCATTGTTCAGCCAGGTTGTTAGGAAGCGTTGAATGGACGTCATTACTCTCAATGATACTGCATTTCTAACTACATTTTCACCATTTGGAAAATGATTTATTTTGACACTACAGGGGCAACCGGTGTTTCATTGAATAACTACTCCAGCCACTATTGAATGAAATAGAGTTTCAAATGAGCCTAAGAAGGAATTCAGGCATTTGTATTGATTTATTATGTTGGGAAAACATGATTTGACCCATTATGTTGTAGCAGGAAAGACACAACATGAAAACATGCATTACAGGTAATGAAAATACAGGAACTTCCCTGTGTTCCTTAAAATGAGACCTGCACCTTTATGACAATGACTAAATGAGCAAATAAAATGTATTTAAAATGTGCTGAATAAATGTTAGAAATGTAGTTTCTGAAAATAAAATGTACAGACACACAGCAAACTGTTTAATGTGCTTAATATATACGTTGTTATTTTCAAGTGTGGAACTGTCTTTTAGATGACTTAACTCTAAAAGGTCAAAATGTCCACTCTGTAAGGGATTTAACGACAATACACAGATTTTAGTTGTCATGAAAACACACTCACACATCCACAAAGCCTCTTGTTCTCCATTTTAGACTCCATAGCAATGTCAATGTATCAAAGACTGGCCATATTTCATGATGTGGCTACTTAATTGAGCTTGATCTGTTTTTGTTGTCCCCTCTGCCATTCAATCAGCAACCGTGTGGTTCTGGCCCATAGCTCTGATCTTGCCTGCGTAATTTGGTGTTCGAGTCGTGCAGGAACATCTGTTCCACAAAGCTTCAGCTCCTTCCGTTCCTCAAACCTCATGGAAAAATACCGAGGCCAGTGGTGAAGCCGCTGCTGCAGCAGCACAAGCTGTCCAAGCCTACGAGTCATGACCGAGAGTCCAAACCCACTCAAAAACAATCGTAGCAGAAACAGAAAAAGAGTGAGAGCTCTTTGAAATGCAGGGTTCAAATGTGTGAAGTCACATTACAATGCATAAGGACACACTTTATTGTTTTCATATGTACAGTGGGAGGTCTAAAACACAAGAGACAACGTGTTTCATTCTCTCAGTCCACTCACACGGAACAGATTTATGGTGATAAATATTCTTAAATGAGTGACTATAGTACTAACCTTTGAACATATCCTCTTATGAAAAAGACAACGAATAAATATTGAGCAGCATTTAGTTTATAACCGGATAACATCCAGACTGGTTTCTCTGGAGTGAACAAGAGTTCATGTCTGAATTTTATGTTCTCAGCTTAAAGGAATATATTTTTGAAGTAAGGCTGTATGAGCTATTGCATGAGACATTAATACAATAATATACAACACCAACCTTGCCGAGCATGCTGCTGTTTCCATAGATTCTCGCTGCCCACAGAGTCAGACGTCAAAACACATTTTAATTACTTAAGAAAAGGGTAACCAAATACAAATTTGGTTTACGATATCTTGTCAGTGTTTGCGACAAGTTTGGTTTTACAAACTTAATTTTACAGCCAGAAAAGGCTGTCTAAGGCTGAGAAAAAAGGTTGCAAATATATACTCAGTGCTTTAAGTGGCCACGTACGCACCGGTACAGAGTATCGGCACTTACCGGGACTTCTCATGAGCTCATAGTACCCTGTCCTGTTCTAATTATACTGTTTTACTGTTTTGTTATTGTAGAAACAAACACATGAGTCATTTAATTGATTTACTTAGTATAGCTTCATCTTTTATCCATGTCTGTCTTTGATGTGTGTGTCCACAGGGAAAGGTAGGTGCCAGTTAGTTCCCTTGGGCATCAGCCTGTATGCTACTTGAGGACTGCCCCCCTGAAGAAGTCCCTTGGGCCACATGCAAGTGAACAAACATCATTTGTCTGGAAAGTTAAAAGTTCAACAAAACAATTTTCTTTTTAAAAATTAGCATCATGTTCTAGTATTTGAATATATCACTTAATGATCTACTGGTACTGACCGCCCACCGCCTAATTTACCTGGCGACAGTTGAATAAGGGGAGTACCGCACTTATTTTTTTTCCACTTAAAGCACTGCATATACTTAAGGTACTTTAGGCTTAAGTGGGCATTTGTTTTATTATAGTATAAAAAATATCAAATAAAATGTAAAATATAAAATATAAAATAACACACACAGTGTTGATAATGTGTCAATACTTCATACAACCACACATCAAAAATCAATAGTAATACTACAGTGCATTGTATTGTAACGTTTTTATTTATGTGTTTTTATCCCTTACAGGCTGCTTGTGAACATTTCACAATGGAGGGAGAAAAAGTCTGTGGTTTGCGGTGTCCACAGCCTGTAGGCTGCACTACTTAAAAAGATTGTTGTGATTTGGTTCAGACGTTCATTTGTCCCACAAAATGAACTCTGTGATCCTTTGATGTTTCACCCTAACATCAAGTCAGAATTATTATATATATAGATTTGGTCTATGAATAAATAGTATTTGGTACTTTGACATTTCCATGAATGACATCCTAGACTAAGATGGGGAACATATTACACAACTCAGTGATGGCAATGAAAAAGCTTATTATTCTGTTAGTTGACCTAAACCTAAATGTCTTAAAACGTCTTTATTCTAAATGTGCAATGTTTTTAAAATGACCAAGGCATTGTGAGTGACACAGGCAATGACAACACACCTGAAGTATTCAAAGAGCACCTGTGGAAAAAAGCTTTGTACAACTGAAATGGTACTAAAATGAATTTGTTGAAGTCAAACTAATTCACCCAGTTAATGCCATTGGGGTGAAGTTACTACTGCATGTATATATTCAGTCAGACCAGAGTCAGATTCAAACTGGCCTGGGTTCTCTGTGAATGAGCCACACTTCCTAGCCCCTGGGCATAAACCCAGAAATAATAGAAGAAGTCATTACACGGGGAAAAAAAAAGACAACAGCGAAAAAAACATAAAATCCAGACAGGAACATTTGTTGGACTGATGAAGAGACCAATTGTGTGCTCTTTCAGCCTAAGGAATTGAATATTTTAAAGTTCACACATGGCAGGCAGACTCAGAATGGTGCTTGGCATGCTAACAAGGAAAATGGCTAATACTAACAAGTTGACAGAGATCATATCAATGTCCCTGATATACTGCAATTTACATATAAAGTACATGCTTTATATGTAAATGCCCCACACACACACACACTTTCCCTTTCACAGTTGAATAAAAGATGCAGTTTCACTGTTGTACAATAATATTTCTATGTATGTAACTTTCTATCGACCAAATATGAGTTTCAAAATTGATATAATATTTTTGTTAGATTTTTTTGTAACCTTCTTTTTTTCCGCCTGAGCATTCATTATTTACCTTTACATCTCGCCGTGTCTCCGCGGCTACAATACTCATGAATTGCAACAAATTAAAAGCACCACTTTGCTGTTGGATAGTAATGACTGACAACAGCAGGAGGAGGATTTTATTTTCCCTCATACAAATCGTGCAATCTTCATCAGTACTCTTTCTGTCATGGGTTTGCTCTGACTAGATTATCAAAAATAATTAATAATTAATATGGAACACTGTCTTTTTAACAAATCTTTATTTTACAGAACGGTTGTCAGAGGCGGGCACATTTCATTCAATGAATTGATTCCCCACTAGATCCCCCACTAGTCCGACTTGGAGTATAGACTATGAACTTATTGTAGCGTTTTGGTAGGATAGGTGGGTAATATGTTGTTAGCATTCAGAACAGATCACCTCAGCACCTGAGGAGTGATTACTCCCTCACGGTTCCCCCCTGTAAAGCCCCACTTGAAGAAAACCTTACTTTGGAAACTTTGATGAACTAAAGCCAAATCATCACCCTTGGAAAATCTTTCACAACACAATTAGTTAAGTGGTCACGGTGCTCAGCCAAAGCATAGCAAGAGTGAAAGAGGGGCTTAAAGAAAGGAGAGAAAACACGCTCACAAACAGCGCATTACCAAGGTCAAGAGATAATTCAACACAGACAGCCAGCATCCATCCCTCAAGAGGAAACTTGTGTTGTCTTTGAAAATCATGTGCTCCTCTCACAATGAAAGTGGAGTTAAAAGACTCAGATCTGCATGGAGATATATTTTTTTAATTTTGTTGGAAAATCCAATGTTTAATGGGCAATATGAGAATTTATGTTAAAATGTTTTATATCTCATAAATTCTGTTCTTTTTATCTGCTGTCCCATTCTGTAGATCTGAGAGAGAGAGAGGAAACATCTGGGCACAGAGGTTTTAGAAGCCCTGCCTCCTCCGTGTCTAACCAAACTGGCATTGTAACTGTCTCCAGAATGGCCTCTTCTGTGTTCCCTTGAGCCATTGTTTTGTTAAGACACAATGAGGAAGAATGAGAATGACGTGGCAATGCTTCCCCCTTTACAGAGGAGAAAAAAAGAAAGAAGAAAGAACAGACTTCATCTTGCCCTGTTAACTCACCCTGGCTTTTTACATTCCGGCTATTCTCTCCCCACTGTCTTCAGTTTCAAGACTTTTTTTGTATGAGGTTTGACAGACACGATGGGTACAATACAAACATATTTACAGCCGATCCCTGCATTTGCAGCTGGTTCTTGAAGACAAATAGTTAAACGGGGAGTTAATAGCGTAGCTCGGTTGAAGCAATTATAGGCTTTGCATATAAAGAGAAGGGGCTTAAAACAAAGTCTATGGGGAATTTTACATAACAGAAGAATCCAGCAGACAGCAGGGCAGTTATGTATTTTATCTGCATATAGAAAATTGCATTGAGCCCTTTAATAACAGCACCAAATATCAGCATGAAGTGAGAATAATAATGGACAATGGCAGCAACCCCAAAGTCATGTTTGTCAGAAAAAAGCCCTTCAAGACTGACATAAGTTTGTCTCCTACAGATATATGTTTTGTGTAGCACTAACAATATCATCAATCCTCTCAGAGACCTCGTTTAGAAGTGAGTCTGTAACATTTGTAAGTAAGATCATGTTTTTGTTGCAATTTATGATCATTTCCTGTTTTCTTTTGGATTACTTCACTTCCTGCCACCTTGATTACATGATCATTTGTTTCAGCTGTGTTCAGATTACTTTCCTCACTATTAAGCCACTGCTCACCGTTCAGTCTCTGCCAGCTGGTCGTGTCGCTTGTCATTACGTTTACCAGCATTCACACGCTGATTCTCTCCTAGCATATGACCTATTTGTTTGATATTTTGGACCTTATCAACAGCTTTTGATATTTTAATACCTTTGCTAAATCTTTGACTCTCTAAGTATGTACTGACCCTTTTTTGGACTTATTCAACTGATCTTGCTGCTTCATCCCACACTGTTTGGTTTCCTGCTCTTGAGATTTCAATCAGTGTTTACAGTCCCTGACTATTACCCAAAAAAGCTTTCTTCCATCTGAACTGTTGCTAAAAACCTTAATACGTGCTTTCACTGAATTCCACCGGGACTATTGCAATTCCATCCAGTTTGGTACGTTCTCATCCTCACATGATTTGAGCAGACTTCAATTTCAAGTTCAGCTGGAAGACTTCTCTCCCTCAGTCAGTGTGTTTACATGCATGTTTTTAGTCAGACTAAGACAATAATTTGGCTTTCTTAATGTCAAGTCTCAGTCAGACTAACATGAATAGATCCTGCGATCTATAGTTTGATTACTCCTGCATGTATATGCTTAGTCGGACTTGGCGTTCTGCACGTTCACCAAAATGTCCTCCTCTGACTTGACCCAGAATTAGAAGGAGATGACGTATAAACTGCAGTTCTCTTGTCGGAAAAGAACAAACAACACGATGATGTCGGTGAGAGTGCAAGCTACGGAGAAGACCCACTTTTGGACGGATGTACAGCAGGTACAAACTTACACAACACTCTAACCATCCATCTCACCATTGACTGTTTGTTTTTCTGTGACATAAAGGTCAACAGGAAACTGATTCAATGCACACTGGCTTAAAGAGAGATACAGCGCCACCTACGGAGGCTGAGTCAGGCGTATACACTCAATAAATCGATTCTCATACTCGATTTTCTCATTCCCTTGATCACATAACCCCTACCCTTTAACAACGTCACTGGCTCTCTGTTAAATACAAAGTCCTTCTCCTGGTCCTAGACTCTGGAAAGTCCTGCCATTAAGCCTGCAACAATGCACCAACAGCTTTCAATCACATTTTTAATGATACACCATAACTTGCAAAACTATTGTGGTTGCACTTTTATTGTTAAATAAGATCATTTTCCAGCCAGGTGCAGTTAAGAGAAAACGACATTTGCAGAAGAAAGGGGCCTTGTATGCAAATGCTGGATGTGCAGTGAGTTTGCATTTCCTGTTCTTTTGTTCCCACGTGTTGGCAAGAGCAAGGAAAATGACAAATGCAAAGCTTGATTCGTTACAACTGTAACCACATTTGTTCAGCCATTATTGATGTCTGATTGTGGAACAGGACACTGAGATCCAACTAAATGCAATATTCTCTTGGTGAGTTTATCCCAGGGAATACACTGGCTGTTTTAAACAAAGAGAGAGCGTCTGGATGCTGCCAGTTCATGAAACCATCCACTGTGTGCATGAGAAAATTGAGAAATAATAACAATTGATAACATGTAGCTGTACCTAAGTACCACCTATGTGGGTTTTATGAGCTCTGTGGAGAAGATATATGTACATCACTCATCAATTTCAGGGCTCTGCTTTCTATACATTCTGCTGCAGACTAAAACAATGCAGGTCATGCAAATGTTTACTGTCTAGCAATCTTTTTCTCCTCTTGAGCTACAGCTACAGGAACCCAAACAATGTGTCAGTGTCTGTGATAGTTTCCAATGTGAGCTGCATGTATTTGTGACAACATGTCAGCTCGCAGTGATAATAATCCTACAGTGTCAGTACATTCCTGTAGTTTTTCTGTAACCCAGCCCCTTGTTGTTTCTTTGAGACATTTATGAGCTGTGTGTCTCTCCCAGTCTAGTCTGACTGTGGCTACATGGCTGCCATTGGGCCTCTGTCAGGCAGCGCTCTCCTGCCCTTCCGCTCTCAGCTTGTTAAGGTTTTCTAAATCCCCTCTGCTACAGGAAACAGCGAGAGCAGCCCCCCGAGCTAGTGTTCTATATCCAGATTGTATCGAGATATGATTTTAACTGGATTACATTTGCACCTGGTATTAATGTGTCTCCACTGCCCACATTGAGATGTGGTTGCTCTGCCCAGGACATGTCACATCCGTCTCTCATTTCCAATGTTCGAAAAAGAAAGAGAACTGAACTGAAAGGGAAGAATAGAAGAAAAGTGATGTCTACTGACAATGGGTTGCTTTCTGGCTGATGACACTTAAAATCATGAAGGCTAAAGTGTTACAGATAAAATGATTTTTTAAGTTTGTTAACGTTTTGTTTTTGTGATCATTATTTTGATCCACATGGTTGATGTATGTGAATTCACGACATGTTTGCATTGACACTTGTCATGAAATGCTCTAGTTTATCCCATCAAATGACAGTCAGTCCTTTAAGTGTCCTCAGAATCTGATAAATCTGTATTTGTTTACAATTGCATTGCCAAAAATCACACGGTGTAAATTAAGCTAGATCAGACTCCTGCCACTCTGACACTTACTTTCTCATTAGAAGGGTTATTCAAACTATAATCATATCTCAAAGTGTCCATTTTCTTCTGTGGACAGAAGTGAAGTCATATCTCTGGAGACAAACTGCGGCTACTGTGATGCTGACTGCAAGTCTTTTCCAAAACAGGATCAAATTCTTTGTTTCTGACTGTGGCATAAATAAATATCAAGCAGATAAAAAAAAGGTTATCTCATGCTCCAGATTAAAAAATGGAAAAGGAGACGTTAAACTCACACACAATGCAGGTTTTAACCTTTCAAATAATCAGACTTCTTTAAGAGCTGACAAAGTAACAGTGGGGACTTTGATGTCTTAGGAACACTTGAGGGGATTCTTTTAAATCTCACACAAATGTTCACAAGAATGACCCTGGATTGATCAGTAGCCTTGAAATATTGCATTAAAATGGTTGCGTTTGAGAGAAGTTGAAATGTTGGCAAATTGATAAAAGGCAGATACAAACAAATGAAAATTGATGTTGAAACCTGTGTCACTGAAACGTCCTTCCCATTTCTACATTTAGTTGAACTGAAAAAAATAGTGTAAAAGGTGGAGGTGTAGGTGAGAGCAGGAATGTTTGGACTGATGAAGAAGCCATCACTCCAACCACCTCCACAAATATTACTACAATAACAAATTGAAGTAGCAATGAAATGTGACTCTATATCAACAGCTACTGGCCCTCTATATTTATTTATGTCATCAACTTACTTCTTGTTATTCTTCTGTGGTGATACCCACTTTTAATCTCGGTGAACTAACCCCCAGTATTCACTTTACAGCAGTTGATGGAAACACAGATAAACACAAATGTGCATTTTCTTTTACCAAATCCAGTTAATGTTTGTGCTACATCTCAATGTAAACCTACAGTGACCTCACATAACATATATTTGGACATTACTCAAGAATTAAGTACTGCATGCCTAGAATTAACACACACTATATCAAATAGGGTAAAGTTATCAAGTGATGGCAGATCATTTGAAAAAAATATTCTACAAATACAGAGTTCTGGCCATGATTCAACTTCAGGAGATTGTGACCATATGTCCTTTGTCCTAATAGTAAGCATGTGTTTGGACAGTAGCAGAGTAGGCTACAGGAGTGGTTCAACAGTAATTTCTTTGGGCTTTTAGGCAAACAAGGAAAAGAGACATTTTGTGACAGGCCTGAAAACATAAAGGCCTGAAATAGCAAGCAACCTACCAACCTACAGATACAAAAAATATTAGTCTTTTTCACCATAATTGAGCTAATAGACTGCTATTAGGCTATAAGTGATTGGAATGATGGCCAAAAATAAGACTTTCAATAAAATAATAATAATAATTGCAATAATTATATTTATGTAGCAAGCTAAGGACCAAAACTCACTTTTCTGTCAAGATTTTAGCATTTTCATTCTCCAGCGTTTTCATGTCAGAGAACTTAGTTTAGCACATCGACGTAATAACACTCTCCCACGTGTAGCTACTCTGTTCCTCACCCGCTGCCTCCCCCCCTATCCTCAGACAGTACATCATTAACTGTCTGCTGAACACCTGGAGGCAAAGCCAGTGAGGTAATTATTGAGGGCATAGCCACGTCTGCACGCAACCGTCATTAACCCATCGTACCCCATTTAGAGCGCAGAAAAGATCTTGTTGTTGTAAGGGGAGCACGGGAAAGAGATATGTGGATTGCTGATCAGCCACTGACATGTCAAATATGATACAACAACTGTCCCAGAGCCAAGAGCTAATAAAGGCTGGAATTCACTGTTGCTTTTTCATCAGGCACCAGACCTGGAGATGTGCCAGGACTGAGGATGAGGGAGGCTTATCCCCTGCTCTTAACTGTAGAGATGCAGGAATTCAGAAGGAGGGGAACTCTTTCTGTCTCTCTTTCAAGTCAATTTCAATTTCACCAGGCTTTATCAACATGGGAAACACACGTTTTCATTGCCAAAGCTATTGTAAATATAAAACAAAATTGTAAAAACTAATTAACAAATATTCAGATTCATTAGATACAGTCTCACTTAGGGTAAGATGCTGATTTAGAAGACATGTTTTAGCTCCTCTAACTACTACAACACTCATCAGCCTGTTAACTTAAGTAACCTTGAATGGCCATGCACCCGTGGAACGCAAAAACAAATATTTAAATCACATTCTGACAATGATTGATTTGTTAAAACCAATTATGTGTGAAATGAACGATTCTAACAAATTACAGGTGACAAATTTGATGAGAGTCTGTGTGTGTGTCTGTGTGTGTGTGTGTGTGTGTGTGTGGGAATGAGTCATGTTTACAACCACATGCTAAAAATAAACGCTATTAAGCGAGGTGGAAAGATGATGACGGTGTCCTTAAAACTTCCCCTTAACCACCTTTTCAGGAAGATCATTTTTTAAATCCCTATATTGTGGGCCAAAAATATTGAAGCACATCTTCTCTTTAACTTCCAGGAAGATTTTTTTTTTAAAGCTCAAACATGATACTGGGATTTATTTCACAAGTTAGCGAAAAGTATTGTCACCTTTAATTTTGTCACACAAGTGTAATTTGTTCATTTGGAATAATGAACATATTACACAAGTGTGTGAGGAAAATTAGCACAGGCAGATGAGCAAAGACTTAAGACAGTCGGCCAGTTATTCAGAACTGTACAACAAGCCAATTTAATTCTAAAAACAATGAACTTTTATCATTGAAGACTCTTGTCATGTTCCACTACCTTGACGGCCTCCACATAGGAATTCCTGATAAATATGAGCTGCACAGGCTCGTCACTGAAGACAGGAAGAAGGAAATGAAGCATTGAGGTGAGAAACAGAGAAACCTGCTTTCATACTTTAACATGAAACAGCCGCCCACACATGCTCTGCTATTAAAGTAGTGAACACACACACACACACACACACACAAGGAAAAGATTTTGAGATGAGTCTGCCTCAGATATCCTTACTTCTAATAAAACTCATAAGGACAGCAGTGTGTATGTGTGTGTGTGCATGCGTGTGTGTGTACTTGTACGTACATTTTTGTGAGGACCAAAAAACTTTTGGCTAGTCCTCACATTCTGTCGCACCTTAAAAGGTTTGTTCATGGGTTGAGATTTTGGTTTTATGGTTAGGGTCAAAGTAAAGTTTAGGCCAATGATAAGGGATAATGAATGGAATCAATGCAAGTCCTTAAAAGCATAGTTGGCTGTGTGACTGTGTGTTTAAGTTCTTGTATGTGTATCTTTGTGAGGACCGACATATGAACTATAGGGAGTGAGGACATTTCAGGGAAAGTGGGGACATTTTGTTCGTTTCTCACAACATTAAAGGGCTCTTTGGGCCTGAAGACCTGGTTTTAGGGTTATAATTAGATTAAGGGTTTTGTGTGTGTGTGTGATGTCACTCACTTCTAAGCACCAATCAGCTGTTAGCAACATTTGAATCTAAACATGGTGACCAATAGTGGTTTATTTGTCCTGGGGTGAAGCCCACCATACCACCCTGCTATGAGCCGAGCTGAGCTGTATATTGTTTATTAAAATCCTAATAAATAAAGAGAAATTAATATTTATTTTTATAGAGCTTTTTCAAGTTCTTTAAATTTGTCGCTTCTTTGAGGTACATCGTGAGAACTGGGCGACTACTCCAGAGTGAGTATAGATACTTAAGAGGAAAAGGCATTTGCTGAAAGTGAGAACTTTCAGAACGTCCTCATGGCACATAGTGATGAGTCGTCATTGCACCTTATGTGTTTCAGTGACAGTTTCATGAAATATGTAGTGAAACTGCCAGAGATGCACACTTTGCATTACTCTCCATTCAGTCCAAGACAAAACAAACTGTAAAATGTAAGTCTTTGAGTAGAGAGGCAGGAGGGTGTGGAACATCAGGCCAGGCCGCAGTTGAAGTACACTGTACAGTCGAGTGGAGAGCTGTGTAAAAAATAATTTTTGAGGTGATTTAACATAGATGTCAGACTATCACAAAACTGTGGTAAAAGATATTTTCTCTCATGTATTAAACTGAGGAATAAACAAATGCAAATACATTTTCTCAGCAAAATTTGAAATAAATAATTTTAATTTGGGGGAATATGTACACTTTTAAATCTAGAAAACTGTCAAGAGTTTGTGTTGGGGTTACTGCCATGCATATTTTTATACTGGAAGGTATTTTGAATCATCTGATCCACCTGCAAAAGCGGTTCAAAGCTTCAGTAACATGTCTCCCTCCAGAGGAAAACTAAGGAACTATACTTCATAAAAACAACATGCATATAGTAAGTAAAGAAAAAAACTTTATTGATATTTATTTTCATTAATACAGTGAGACATTAGGCTCCAATACAAACTATTAAAATACACTCTGGTGCATGTATATACATATTTTACCACAATTTAGATTTTCATGTGAACTGCTACAAAATAATATACGTATATCTAACAATACATAAAAATACACATATATATGGAAGGTAGAAAACTAAATAAGCACAGTGCAACATCAGATCTATACAGTCCATGTGTAAAAATGCATTAAGAAATGTCACGTAATGTGTGCTGAGGCAACACAAATCCTGCTACTTGTGATAATATTGCAAACCTACAGATGTCCAATGTGTTTTAAGGTTTTTCTAACAGTGCGTCACTGCAAATACCTGTTGGACAAGTTGTGAACATTAAAACCAAAACTCAGGAAACGGTTAGATCAGTATCAGTAAACACAGGTCTTGTTCGCTTGGGAGGGGAGCACTTTGTGGTTTAACCACTTGAAACTGACAGGCAGCTGGTGGTGGAGCTCAACCTGTATTTTTTAGGTGCTTTGCGCGTCTTGCTTGGGGTTGATGGTGGAGAGGCCACGCTCAGATTTCTGACCTTGTTAAAACTGTTCCTCAGACTGTCCCTCCTGCTCTCTGAGGTGCTGCTTGTCTCCTTGGATGTGAAAGTGTCCGGGTGGCAAAGGCCAACCTTCAGGCAGCAACAGCACAGCAGGTCAGCGATAGCCTTCCTCATCTCACTGCTGCCCAAGGCATATATGATGGGGTTAAGGCCAGAGTTCAGGACGGCCAGGGAGATGAAATAGTCGGCACTTAACAGCAGTCCACATTTGCGAGAGACACAGAAGAAATCCACCAGTAACAGGAGGAACAGAGGCCCCCAGCAGAGCATGAACACCCCAACGATGGTAATCACTGTTTTAAGCAGAGCTAAAGAGCGCTTTCGACTGCGATGGGGGCCCACCTGTGCACTCTTGTGTACGTGGCAATAGATGGCACCATACAGCACACCAATAGCCAGGAGGATAATGAAGAAGATGAAGAGGGAGAAAAAGATGTAAGTCTTTGAGTAGAGAGGCAGGAGGGTGGAGCATGCTTCCAGGCTGCACACACAGTTCCAACCAAGCAAGGGGAGGAAGCCAATCATGAGTGCAAAAATCCAGCAGAGGGCCACCAAGCCGTAGATCCTGTAGTAGGTCTTCCTACCTGATTTCTGGGGCAGTGGCTTCATCATGGTGGTGTAACGCTCCACAGCAATCAGGAGCAAACTAAATATGGATGCAGCCAGGGCCACAAACAGCATCCCCTCCCTGAAGAGCCACAAAGCAGGCGTGAGGCGGAACGTCTGGCTGCCAGACATGCAGATGTTGACTAGGTAGGCAGCACCTGTAAGGAGATCACTGAGTGTGATGTTGGCAATGCAGACATAAACCCAGCGTCGGCTGTGGCGGATGCGGGAGATGACGGCTACCAGAACCAGGAAATTCTCCAGGATGATGAAAATGCTGAGGAAGAAGAAGACAGCAACGGAGACGCTGATGTGGTTTGGGCTGTTTGAGATGGTCCTGTTCTGCAGACGGCCTGTGTGGTTATAATGCTGCAAAATGACACGGCTGATCCCGCTGGCTGTAGCATCCAAAATAGTGGTGGTGTTGGTGGGGTAACTGGATGAGTGGTACAGGTGGGGGCAGGAGGAGGGGGAGGTGAGGGAGGAGATGACATTCATGGCCGTGGCTGCGATGGTCAAGATCAGAGCTGTGTGGATGAGCAGAGCTGGTGCGAGCTGCTTGGAAATTAGTGTGACACTCCTGTGATTGATCAGGCTATCATCACACTCTAACCACTGGAGCTCTCAATCAGTGCTCAGCACACACACCTGAGGAGAGAAAAGAAGAAGAATGATTTTATTATCTTTTAAAAAAACAAAAAAACTCTCATCACGGCACTTCAGTCAGTTTAAAAGGCATCATTTAAAAGCCTCCCTCATGGTCCACAGCACTCCACCTTGCTGTGGTTAACACAGGATGTGTGAGCTGCTGCTGCTTAGGCCCTTTAATGCAAAAATCACAAGAACACTAGAAATTGTTATTTAAAATTTTCCAGGCAGCAAAGTTAACTGAATAAATAATACATACCTGCAGAATATGAAAAAAAAAAAGTTTTTTCCTTTTTTCCAGCTTAACTCCTCTTCAGTGAAATCAAACTGACTGAATTGACTAAAAAAGTCAGATTTCAATCTTTTAACGCTCTTTAAATATTTTTATAAAAACTGATCCTAATAACCTTAAATAAAATGTTTTTCCACATTAAGCACTGCATGCTGTCCAGTAGAATACATAGAAATATTCTGAGCAGATTTTCCATCTATTTTTCTCTTTTTGAATATTGTGTATAAATATGTATAAATATAAAACTCTGAATAATTGTCAAGGCTGCAGAGTAAACTGAATGCATTGGAGAATACTCACTCTGGCTGCTGCTGCTGCTGCTGCTGGTGATGATGATGATGATGCTGAGTGTGTGTGAGCGGACAGCACAGCTGGAGCTGACTGCAGATTTTTGCAGCACGTTTTTGATGGGGAAGTAAGCCAGAGAAGGTATAGTCACACACACACCACACCCAAAACACATTGCACACACATACACCCATAAAGATGTGAAAGATTTCACAGATGGCGTACAATGTTACAATTTCACAGATTGTTCACAAGTTATCTCTATTCAGTTTCAATATTTTTATTATTAGTACATGACAATTTCTTTTACTGTACATAAAAATAAATATTTGCACAAAATACTTGAATTAAGGATTTGATTGATGAACATATCGTATGAAGTATATTATTGTCATTTTTACTGTACATGTGATACTATTTTTATTTCTGAAAAGCCCAGCCAGGGACAGCAGTTGCAAACTAGCAAAGTATTGTATACTCTATGTGCAGTACATCAGATGCACTATGTCTCACTGATAAATAAAGATTAATTGCATTGAAATACCCATTATTCATTTCTTGTTGTGATTGAAAAAAATTGCAGTTTTTCATCATTTAGTACACCAAGTATGTCACTGTCATGCAGATTTTACTTACGGCAGCACTTTAAATAGTATTTCTCAAGTTGTACTATAACTAATACGGGAAAGACTCATCTTTCAAAACTCGTGGGACAGTGAGCCAGTTGTAAAGGTTTTGTGAAATAACATGACTCAATGTATTTAAGGATGTGTGGCAAGAATCTGCACTTGCACTTACGAGATCGTGGCACATAAACAAGGCCCTATTACAAAAGCGTCAAGGCTATGTGTTTTATTTTTTCAATATTTCTCAGAAAGTATAACAGAAAAACAGGAACTCCCAATCAGATGGAAAGGGTACCCTCCCTATAAGATAAAGGGTTTCACATCATCACACAGCTGTGGTTGTGGGCTTGGTTGTATGGTTGCAGGACACAGTCATATACTATCCACTCATTGTCACCATGCATGGCACACTTGACTTGAAAACATCTCCGACCGTATGCCTGCAGACCATAACCACATGCCGTAAGACGGGCAGTGTGACTGAGTCCACGACCACTTTCACATCGACCACGCAGCATATGGTTCTTCTAACACACACTAAAAAGTGATGCCAAACCTCAAAATCAAGAAACCACTTTCAAATATGGATAAAAACCAGAGCTTGTGGTGGAACACATTTGCCCTTTAGAGTTTAGAGTTTTCAAAGAGCCATGATTATATATTTAAGGCTTTCAGCAAAGTCTGCTCTAATTGTGTCACTGAACTACTGTATGATTATCATTTATCCAATGCATCAAAAGCATACTTGTGTGAGGTCATATAAACCTTTGAGAGAATACGACTATTACCATGCCAGTGCCCAAAATGTTTCCATAAGAAAAATATGCTCATCTTGCTCAAATGGCGTTATTTTTGTAAAGGCTTTATCTGTTTTCTTCAATCTGTGTCCTTCAAAAGATTGCTCCTGCTGCCTTTTGCGCTCCGTCTCTGTTTAGGGCACGTAAGACGGCAGAAGTAATAAAGCTGTGACACACTTGACCTATATTGTGTGCAATTGCAATGAGCCATAATGTCCACATAAAACCTGCGTAGCTATATTCTGACACAACTTCTCCTTTTATGTCTTAGAAAAAAGAAGAGTATACATGCACCAATAAGCCATAGTTAACACTGTGATACAGATTACATGCTCTATTTAGGTCTCATGATGTGATGGTGAGACTGCTTTTTGCAAACGAAATGAAGAAAAGATAAAAACAGTATTAAAAACATACTTGCTTCTGCAACATAAGGTGTCAACAACACCCATGGCTGTTGAAAACGCCCTTACTCTGAAATTACTACAAAGAGAACTACAACCACAAAGTGTGTATTCGAAACCACAAGTGTGGGTGTGTGTGTGTGTTTTTTTTATCATGATAAGCAGGCACTGAAGGCTTTTACTGTAGTTCCTGTAAACAACATCATGCTTGTGCCCTTATTTCAGTCCAGTAACAATAAGGCACACAACTCTTACAGTGTGACAAAATATTTAACAGCACTGGAATCTTTGATTTAAGTGACATTGAACGTGGCATGAGAGTATTAGTGTTTACAGAGAATGGTCCAAACAAAAGACAATATCCAGTGAGAGCCATGCAGTTCTCTGGGGGAAAATATCTTGTTGATGCCAGAGGGTCAGAGGTGAGTGGCTATACTGGTTTGAAATGACAGGGAGGCAACAGTTCCTCAACTAACCACTGGTTACAACCAAGGTAAACAGAAAACCATGTCTGAACTGACAACACAGTGATTCTTGGGGCAGATGGGAAACAGCAGCAGAAGATCACACTGGGGCCCATCTCCTACCATCTTAGGATGTCATGTGTACCTAATGAATAGCCAGGTGAGTGTATCCTCTCTGTCCCTCAAACTCAACCAGTCATCTTTGCTTCAAAACAAAATAAATGATGATGCTGTGATGAAATATAATATGTGCACACACAGCCACACGTTTTCTGTTGTTGTGTGATAAATTAAGGACAAATACCGGAACTGTGGGATAATTCCAGTGATCCATTGACTGTTACGTAACGGGGGTTGGACATTGTTGAAGAGTGAAAAAGATGTGATATTACATTTTTAATGTTGAGCAGGCACCGGTCACAACATTTCACTTTTTTTTTATATTATGGTGACACCATCTGGCCAGACGATGTAATTCATGAGACAGCCAACATGTTTAGATAAATTGGTGGTGGTTTTACAGCTAATGTGTTCTTACCTTTAGAAAATTGTAATTATTCAAGATATGGGTCACAGACACTATCTCATCTCCTGTAAGCCCTACACAAATGACTTGGCTAAAGATTTGCACTGACGTTTCATGTTAAATATTAAAATAATCAAGATTAGATTACATTAAATTAGATTAGATTTTATTGATCCCACACTGGGGAAATACACGTGCTGCAGCAGCCAAAGGACAGTGATCAAACAACAATAAAATGGAACAAAAATAAAAAATACATTAAGGAATATGCAATAAAATAAAGCAGTAGAAGATGGAGGGATCCTTCAAATATTAAAATTAAATATAGTGATTACAAATTAGGATGAATGAAATTAAACATGCCAAACATAAGAGAAAGACCACTGGTATTTTAAACACTATGTATATATACGTACATACTAAGTATATTCTGCTTGTGCTCCTTGTGCCAGAAGAAAATATATAAATAATAAAGTAACACAGGGAGTATGTACATACTAACAGGGAGTATATATACTAACATATATATATATTTTTTACTGACATATTTTGTATGGAAATATTTAAGATAGACGTAAACAGAGTAAACTTACAAGTGTAAAAGGGGGCCCAAGTAAAATGATGTTGAGGGGCCCACATCAAAACTAGAAACCCCATGCCACCCTAAAATCAGTAGCAACAGCCCTTACATTTGATACATGGCATACAAACAATATTTAGAACGGTGTTACCCTCTGTATGTAGTGTGACAGTAAGACACTTCTGCACTGTTTGTAGCTCATAACATCAGTACAACAATAACCACCTTCTTTGTTTTCCCTCATTGCATCACAGCGCCTACTAGCGGCCATAATCGGTAACGATAAACCAACTACAGAGCGTAATGAGAGTGTACAAAATCAAAGTAAGGCAATCTGAATGTTAATGCAGTATTACTGTCAACGCTAAACAAGTGTAAACAATGTGAGTATCATTATTGTTGTATATATATATAATTAATATATATATATAAATTAATTTAACACATAAAACATATATACATTTTTTGGCAAATTAATGAGCTGATTTGAAAAAAAAAGAGGCCACAAAGAAATTTCAGAATCATGATAGTATCTTTGTGGAATGTGAACCTGTAATGTTGATGCGTTGATGAGTTATTATTCAAAATCAGTTTGTAGCTTTAAGAATATTTCATGTTTATTTGGTGTTTGTTTTTATATAAAACATTTTTTCATCATATATTCAATTTTCTAAATGACAAATACACTGAACATATACATTTGTATAATACTATTAATCGTGTCTTGGTTTTTTTTCCATAGTTAGTTCACTTCATTTTCTCATAAAACGTTGATCAGTTGATCCTGGTTGATCTTGGTTTGCCTGATAAAGTCTGAACATTTTGTGTTCAGCTGTCGGCCGTGCAGTACCGCAGCTGTAATCCTGCAGAGGGCGCTGTCCTCTAACAATTGCCCTTAAAGCAACAGGGTGCCTTCATTGTATTGAATCTGGCTTGTGCCTTTTTTTCCCTCAACTTTTTTTTCCCCACCGCTCACACTGCTGCTGCTGCTGCTCTTATTTAAGCATAGAGAAAGGAAGTAACCACGGGCTAGCTAGTTAGCCGGTCTGAAAGCTACACAGTCTGTCACAAAACAGTGGACTTTTCAGCTTCTTTTAACAGCAAATAGACGCTGCTCTCAAATTTAACATACGCGTTAAACGCGTGATACGTTGTTCTGTCGGTTCGTTTTAATTTTCTTTTTAATTTTTTTTTCGCCTCAGCTTCAAACCGTCAACTGTGATCTTTGTGTATTTGGGACTCCAGCGTTGTTAGCTCACTTGATCCAAGTCATTCCCGGTTCCACGTAAAAAAGAGACAACGGAGAGGAAAATCACACACTGAGGAGCTGTAACTCGATTAGCATTTATTTCATTTTTTTTGCTTGAATCGCCGGGAATGCAGTGAAGGATTAACACCGAGACAATGAAAAACACAGCCGGGAAAGGTATGTTATATGCAACAAAGCTTCTCTCTTTGTTCTTTAAATGGAAAACTTTATACAGCAGCAGCGTTATGGATTTTTGAGATACTGTGGTTCATTGTTGTTGGAACATACGTGTTTTATTCTCACTGCTATCAGACTGTGGAGTGTCAGCGCTGAGGTAGGAAGTTACTGTGAAAGAGCTCGTCACTGAATACCTGCGCCTGCTTAACTGTTTTCTATTAAAATAACTGATTTTGTCTCCATGCTAAGACACAAATGGACCTGCTGGGTAAGCGTCACCGTGTCCAGTCTTGTCTGACTCTAACGATAATAACATGTCCACTGTTTGGTCAGGAACACACAGTAGCAGTCAGTCAGTGTGTGTGTGTGTGTGATTGAGTGAGCTGTGAATGTGGGCTGACTTGTTGTTGGGCAGTGGCCACAGGCCTGGAGCATCATCAGTCTTTTTACGGAAATCCAACAGGAATTCGCCTGTGTATTCAGTGGGACAATATGGCGATATTACGATGAACAATTCTCATATCAGTCTGTTGAAAATTACCACGATACATGTCGGATGACTGATTTTAAGGAAACCAATATTTTTTTGAAGGGCAGAAAACAAAGCCAGAAACCATTCACACATCTGAGGTAAACCTTACCAGGTGATTATGTGTGCTTTTTACTCAACGCATAGTATAACATTATATAAAAATGAATTGAACCCTTGTTGTGTTCCAATTCAAGAACATTCTTCTTCTATTAATAATTTACGAGGCTGTACATTGAGGGCTGCCCTCCATAGTTTAAAGCTCTTAATCAAAGTTCCTATTATCTTCATCACCGTTCAAAACACAACAGTCCAAAGTGCATGCACTTCAAAGGTATCTAGGAGAACTTGATGTCAAAGTCATCAAGGCAAGAGTCTATTGATGACTTTGAACATACTACAATGTTAGTGAATCCCTACATGTACTGCACTTAGTTGTGTATCACTTCACAGGCTTTGAACTTGATTTACTAAGGACTCCAGTGTGTTCAGTGGGGGTAGAAATGCGAAACATATATCGCTAAATTAGATGCTTCTGCATGCTTAAGGACAGTCGTTAGTTAGTTGGACGGATGCGGATGCTGCACTAGTATAGATACATTTATGGATGAAAAGCCAAACTTTTAAGAAAGTGTGCAATAGAAAGTTAAGGAGGCAGGAGACTGTAATCCCTTCATTACCTTTGGATGCCAACTGCTGTAAAGCAATAGAAAGGAAACACAGAGAGAGAAGTAGCTAACAATATGAGAACTGGAAGATTTATTCACACCGTAAAGGTAATACCTGTAACTTTCATTTTGATATCAAAGTCATTTACCCAGATTTTTGCAGCTGCTTTTGAAATAACTTGCACTGTCTGGCTGAGTAATATCAAGACTGGCTTGACTTACTTTTCCTGTCATTAATTATCATCCACCCGTGTCTTTTCAAAAGTTGAAGCATGTGTCACTGTAAAAAGTATTTATTATGCTGTATTCTTATACAAGGATGATAACTCAAAGACACAAATAGTTTCCCCCATGTGTGTATTATTTAAGCATTATATTTTTAAGTGATGTTAAACACAGAACTATCGAAAATTGAACAAATGCAGAATTTGCAGTTTGCTAATTGTGTTGTTTCAATGCTGCAGTTGTTCAGCGCGAGTAGTATATATTACAATATACAATGTACAATGATGTCATCATTTATTTAGCTGCTTCTTTGATACAGTAGCACCTTGGCCTAAGCTTAACAAAGTCTTCCTCATAAGCTACAGGGCCAAGCTCCTGCTACATGACTAATGTTTGGGTGGTGGAAAAATGTAGTCGTACACAGGAACATTACAATTACACACACATATACACTTCACTTAGAAGTTCCTCTCTCTCTTTCCATTTCTCTGATTTACTGTGGTAAGAATACAGTCGTTCTCCTCCAGCTGCCTAAATTATTTCATCATGCAGCAATAATGTATTTACACTGCCTCCTGTCACACTGGCTGCTCCGTGGCCCTGTCAGCCACATGTGATCTAGGCATTCAGGAACAGGATCTCACTGTCAAGCTATTGAGTGGGAGATTATGAGTATTGCCTTCTAAATGGCTTGGTTGTGTACAGTAAAGATGCTTTCTGTTGTTATCTGGTGTCAGAATATAAAATGTGTGAGCGGAACATCAACTTGCTAGTGGAATAGCTTTTTGGTTACTTTCCATTGTTTTGTTTTTTAATGCGCAAGCTACCCCTTTAGTTGAGCTCAGAATGTATCCAACAGTTTCCTTGTGAGTATCAAAAAAAAGTATTAATACATGCCATTCTAGATTAGATGTGTAGGTTAACATGTTTTGAATTGTAGTTAATTTACTATGAACTACAATTTAAAAAACTTACAAATATGCTATTAGTTACTGGACTGTGTGGGCAAATAATTCAGCAAACAAAAACAAAACAGTAAGAGGAGACTATGTATTTTATCTTGCATTGTATTTGTTTTCGTCCGTTACCAGCTATTGAATTTTTGATATGAACAGTGTATCATAAATCATAATGCTTGAACCACTGCATGTAATGTAATCAGTGATGGTGAAGCTAATTTCATAAGAAAGAGACAGACAAAGGAGGCACGTGGAGCTGTCGTGGTTTGTGTGTAGCACCTGCAAAACTGGGCACACCAGCTACACAGTGTTGTAGATCAGGCATCTCCATATTCAATACAACCAAGGTCCCCATCTGTCATATCCAAAATCTGATTAACATCCCAGTCCTTCACAGAAAGCTTGTTAAGAGTCTCCCATTGATTGAAAAGCTTTCTGTCTCACTGTTTAAATTCTAATAACTACTAGAAATTCAAAAGGGTGGAGAAGACAGGTGTCTGAATGCAGATGTTTTAACATACTATTCTCTAAACCTGTATTAATGGTGTCCAGTTTGCACATAATATTTAGCTAAATATGTTTACTTGGCCATTTTCAAATGATTGCAAAGAGTAAATACCCTTAAGTTGTGTTGCAACACAGCCCGCTTTATGCTGTAGCTCCCTAAAGTGCTTATAAACACTCAAGCAGTTCACAGAGAGGCTCTCTGCCATGTTTGAAAGAAAGAGGCCATATGGCCTCCTGCTAATGGTTTGTAATCTGTAGCCTCCACTGCAGAGTTGTCAGCGGTGGCTGGCAAAAAGGGGGATGGGGAAGGAAGACCAATTACATCTTCGTCTTGTATTTGTGTGATCCTGCAGGTGAAGAGATATTTCCTCAATCATAGTATTTCTCAGAGGAGCGATTCAAGGGTTTCTTCGAACAAGGTTTTGATAGTGGCTGAAAATAGAAATAATAAAGCTGACGAAATACCACATTGTGTAAGTCATTTTCTCACAGATAATACAAAGTCAGTCTTAAAGAATTCATATTTACATTAATATATTAATATTAATTAATATTTTGGCATTATGTTTTGCTATTCATATTTATGTTGGCATTTTGGTTGTTTGTGTGTAAAGGCAATTTAGCCATTTTGAATTATTATGCTGAACCATAATAGAGGAGCTGTTATGCTATTTCCCACTTGTAAGGATTGTGTTACTCTGTAGTGACACCACAACCTTAGCTAGCAAATATGTTTTCTAAAGGCAACAATCCTTAAGTGATTGGTGGATAATATTATGAAATGGTATTGGCTCATTTTTACATTGCTGTCACCAGAAAGGTTATGGTCTTATGTCTTGTGGTTAGATTTATATGAGCATGTTATTTTTAGCTAATGATTTAAGAAGTGTGGTGTTTGCTTTGTAGATGGTATAAGCTACTCGATGGAGGTTACAGTAGTCCTCTCTACAGCTCTTTCCAGTGTCCATCTGAAATGATGTGTTTTCATAGTCAATTTTAACTTGGGAAGAGGGAATTTTACACTTACATGTGAACTGTTTGGTTTCTTGATATACATTTGTGAGGGAATTAAGGTAAAATTGAAAGTTCTTGTTTCAAAGGATTATGAACACACAAAACTTCCCTTTACAAATGTGCTTGTTATAATTTAATTTAATCTCTTGGACTAGTTTGAACCTGAATATTTTGAGGGTTAACCCGGTTCACATGGGTCTAGTAATAGTATGGTCGTGTGTTAGTGCGTGTCATGAAACCAAGACAGAAGAACAGGATGAGTTATGTTGTGTGGTAGCAGCAACCACAGCACAGTTAGTCCCTCGGCAGCCTGAATTTTCTCGTTACAGCTGGTGAACTGGGCCATGATGATGTAGGTTACCTGTGGAATGACGCAAGCATCTGCAGTCTAATTGCCCTGCAGAACAGCGGCAATTGATCAGATAGAAAATCTGCCTGAGCTTTTTGAGTAAGCGCAATAGATTTCTATATAATTAATAATACTAATTAATACTAATCAATTCATTTAAAATATTGTAAACAAGTATGAGTCTGTTTGCTGCTGTTTGAGAGATATTGAGTGGCTCATTGCCAAGGGCTTGGCAAGAAAATTCAGACATGTAGAGTCCTGTCCTGTTTACCTGTGGGCTCATAAGGAAGATTTCTGTATCAGTCTGTTACTTACACTGCTGCTCAAGAATGCAAAAATGGGCTGGGCTAGGTGTAATTCTGCCTTTCGTCAGTTGCATGACAACATAATCCAAGATCACGTGTCTCTGAGCCATTGAAAGAGCCTCATCTCCAATATGGCCACTTCATGGGGTTGATGTGAATGAGGTTAGAAATGGGACACCAGTATGGCTTCATAGTGTATGGTTTTTGCGTACATACAGGGGGTCAGTTCTTAGTCTAATACTATGACAGGAATGCTACGGGGCCTGCCTTTCTGTGGTGAAAGATGGAGGAGGGGTTGCCTTACATTTTACAGAAAGCTGCTAAATGAGCTTTGCAGTTTGGATTTGCAATGAACTGTATTTTGCAGAGACTGGGCCAGATGGAGAAAGTCTGTGTTACAATAGAGAGAGGCGAAGAGAGGGAGAGTGGTGGGTTTTAGAGTCAATAATTCCACCAACTCCTTGGTAACTTTCAGTGTGGTGAGCAGACTTTATGTGCTTTATAAATAGATCCAGCTGTAATGATAGGATATAAGTGAGGAAAAGGCAGCTTGCTGTTTAGAAATGGCCTACTTACAGTGCATTTGTTTGTTGCGTCTTAGCTTTCATTGTATTGTCTAAACACATCAAGTCAAGATTACTGGGACTAAGGCTTGATTATGATAATAATGATTATACCAAATCTGCCTGTTTAGATTTTGATTATAGGCAGTGTTACAGGCCAAATAAGTTTTAACCAAAATATACAATCAAAGAATTTTCCATAGCGAACTGAAAAGTAGTCATCAACGACGTCATCAAAGTCTAATTTTATCCACTTTCAGGCAGCACAAGCACACTGATTGCCTTGGAAGTTATGTTTTTGGATGTCTGTCTTTTAGCAGGACATTTAAAAAAAACTACTGACCTGATTTCTATAAAGGTTTGTGGAGGGGTAGGTCATGACGCAATGAAGAAATAAATAGAACCTTGTAACAGATCCGGTTAATAAGCTGAATACTGGAATTTTTTTCACTTAGCTAAGTTTTAAGTTCTTTTTAAGTACTGGCTGGATGTATTGTATATTCTCTCAAGTCTCCCACATGATCTCAACTGAAACACCGCACATTTACTTTGAATGGGACAGTGTCAAGTGTTGCCAAACTGCCTGGTGGGTCTGTTGCTTCACTTTGCTCAAGTTGCTTGCTACTAAACTTGATAAATGTTCAACATTTTGAGCAGCAATTAAAGCAGTGGCCCACCAAATTGCCTAATGCAAATATTCCACCCGAGGCACTGGCCATCACATGTATGTGTTTAAGCTCAAACAGTACACCGTGCAAATGGAGCTCTCGGACAAGTCTTTTCTTCCTGTTGCTTTTGTGTTTTGTTTGAAAAAGTGCAGCCAACAAGTCAGTCATCAAATCATCATCACTTTAGCACCATTAGCAACCCTTGTTATGAAGTCATCCATTATGGTCATTCATCCTCCAGCACCAGCCAACACGCCTGCCCACCATCAAGCATTAAAGCAACGCCTATGTGAGTCCCTCGTGAGACAACTTTATAGATTAATATAGGTTTAATTTTCATGTTACATACATATTTTTGTGTCGTAACCCACACTAGTGTTCACATTATTTGGACTGACCAGGGAGAAACACCAGCAATAGTCCTGCTGTGCTTCATGAGATTGAGCGGTCATGTTTTTCAAATGGACTTGGTCACCAGACAAATTTCAACGATGACAACACAGAAAAGGTCCATAATATAAATATAAATATATCTGGAGACGACATGCCATAGCTGAGTACTGTATTATGTTCCATGCCCCAATGTCGCTACTGGGGAACAACTCAGGAAACCTCTAAACGTAGTGATTTTGAGTTCGACATATTGTGCTGGCCCCTTTCTGTCACTCGCTCTTGTCCTCCCCTTAGTGGCAGTGTATGTGTTATAGATTGACTAGCTCATGGCAATGATAAGTGCTATAACCTTCCCTTTCTCCTCTCTGTGGTCACTGATCCTGTCCCTTAGCTCTGGATTATGGGCAGGGAGAAGACGCACCCTGGGGCTGTATATGGTGTTCCACTGCCTGATGGCTCAGCTCTGAAGGTGACTGTTCAGACTGTATGAATTGATAAAGCTCAGTTGTGCCAGACCGATACACCATGTTGGCTATATACATCATCATTATTTACCAAAATACCTTGTAACGACATACATTTTATATGTCATTCCTGTTGGGGAGGTGCAAATATGGACGAGGAAAAAAAAGATTTGAGAGTTAGCAAGAGATGAGTGTTGGACGGGGGGCCTACATTGCTCCATTTGAAGCTCATAATACTTGTTCTTGCAATTAGTGGTGTGTATTTTTTGAGGAGCATCACAACAGGAGCAGATGCATCAAAAAAGACTGTGAAAAAGCTTTGGGGGGGAAGTTTGATAGTCCTTGTGCCTGTGGAGCTGGGCTGTGCATGCAAACATATGATCAAGTATAAATGAATGGAAAAAATGGATTTAAGTAAGCTTGCTTTTGCTTTGTTTTTGATTTTTGATGAGGGGGTTAAACCCATAAAGGGGAGGTACTGGATAAAGCCCACCTCTTTTTTTTGACGTTGCGTGGGCCAAGTGTGACATTGGTGTTACAGTGTGACTCCACACCTTGTGCTAAAAAGTTTTAAATAATGAAACATCTGTGTGTCTAAGAACTGCTAGAAAAACACAGGGTAGCACATGTTTAATATAGTTACTGTGTCAAAATGTAAAATTACAATTACACAACAAGGTGTGGAATTTAGTTTGTATATTCACATTCACACACTCACTCGCATTGATTTTAGTTGGATGCAGTTATTTGTATTCCAAAAATAACATTGCAATAAAATTGCATTTTTATGATTATTTCCCCCAAATTTCCACCAATTACTTGTGACTACTCTTGGCAGTCCTAGTGGAGACAAAACAGCTTATTTTGTTTCGGAACATTTTATGTTTTGTTGGTTTTGGAATGTGTTTTGTATTTCAAGTCCAATGACATCAGCACCACTCTTATGATCAGTGTTGGGGATGAACTCTGTGTGTGGACTGTCGCAACACTGGAGGCCTGAAAGGCTCTGGAGTGACGAGAGAAATGAAAAAAATCAAAGCACAGATGGGGGGGGAGGGATGGAAAGACGGAGACAAGCTGAGGGTAAAAGGAAGGAGAGATGGAGAAGGAACAGGATACCTTGGCTGCATGCTCACCGTTGGCTTGTCCTAGCTCTGCTCTATTTGTTCTTACTCTATTTTTACCGAGCAGTCTGACTCTGGTCAGTGATGAATGACTCCATATGTAAGTTGCATTACATCTGACTGTAAGTGAATGAATGTATTGAGGATCTTTAGCTTTGGTGCGAGGGGGGGAGTGTAAAGAGATGTATGATGTATATGGAAGATTCACAAGGAACAGGAGTCCCATTTTTTCGATTTGTAACTTTTGAAAAATGTCTTCTGTGATGTTTAATTTTTTTGTTCTTAACAGTGTTACCATGATAGTATACAATAATAAACTGTGTAACATGGCAGCGTTTAGATTTTCCTGTGGAAGTGTTTTTTTGAGTGGGGTAGTCCACATGATTGAGTGTGTACAATAATCCCCTCTGTCTGCCTTCTTCCCCTTACTTCCTTTTCTTGTCTTCCTGACCTCCGCCTGCAGCTGCCCCACATCTCCAGATGGCATGCTGTGTGTTTGCCTGTTTTTGCACATGTAGTTTTTGTCCTGCTGAACTGGAAGGAAGCATTTCCTTAACTGGTTGGATTTTTTTAAGCATCTTTCTTTTAAATGACAGCTAGGGTGGAATGATTAATAATGCTGCCCGGAAGAAAATTCAGTTAAATGTCAAGTCAAATCTGCAAATCTCCTTTTTACCACCTCTTTTTAAAAATTGGAAGAGATTGGTATTTATGTTCTTTTGTCCTCCCCATAAATCGCTTATACTTGAAGGCAGAACAGATCCTTCTCATGTTTTCACTATATTGTATTTGTCTTTTGTTGGTTGAAACTGCTCTATTAATCCAATATGTTTGAGTCGACTGAACTGGAAAACTCTCTGGAATCCACTGTCACCACCAACCAGTGAGAAATCCCTAAACACCCAGTCTGACTGAGCAGAGATTTCTGGGCTGCATTAAGTCAGACATGCTATGGCCTTTCTGGGCTGGTGTATTTCATTTGGATTTTGCTGCTTTGAATCTTAAGTTTCAGTTCATCATATGGATTGAAACATTTTTTTAGAAACCGTTGTGGCATGTGACATGTAATGCGGTTGCTGTGCCTGATGTTAGCCCAACCTAAACTTTATGGGTGAAAACCTTGGTATTTGAATTTGTGCAAGCCAGGCAATTTGCTAAAAACTGGGATATTATTTGTTGAACTTGTATGGAATCTTCTCTGTGCTGTTTTTGAGAGATATGATGGAATGAAAAACATTAATTCTATGTTGTGATTAATTCACATCTGTTTCATAGGTGTTTCTGGTTTGCACACTTGGGCATGACCTCTCGTCTTGACTGAGTATGTGACTGTAAAGTACGGTGACGTATGTAAATCAACACCGGGGCATTTGTTTTAATCTTAAGCACACCTTCTCCAAGTCTGAGTTTCTCTTCTCAGTGTGACTTGGCATCTGGACTGTGTTAAAGCAGAAGTGGCAAATGTGAGGGAGAGGGGATTTGAAGAGAGTGACCAGCGGGGGTTCAAAGAGAAACACTGGAGGGTGGCGTTGGTGGAGATTCTGTGAGAGACGGTGATGTGATGGGAGGTACAGAGGGAAAAGTGCAGAGTTAATGAAAAAACAAAACTCAGCGTTGCATCAGAAACAGACACATGGGAGTAGTTAAAGACTGTGAACCCAGACCTCTTTGATTATTGACCTGCAGTGAAATTTACTTGAAACTAGTAGTTCATAAAGCCACAGCTGAGACTAATGTCTAATTACCTGAAGCAGTATCTGAGCAGACTGACACACATTGCGCCAGAGAGTTAGTGCCATAATTTCAAGTTGTTTTAATGAGTTTCTCCTTGTTGTTTTACATACAACCCCAGCTGTTAAAGTGAAACAGGGCCATGCCTACCTCCGAGGGATTTCAGACTAACAGCATTCTGCTTCATCTTGTCGATACATGACTCGGAAATATGTTTTTTTTTTGGAGTAGTGGATCAATGCGGTGCAATCAAAATGTCCATAGTATAATTGATTACTACTGCGTCTCGCAGTTTTGGTAACATATTGTGACAGACAAACTCTGCATGGTTGGGGTTGTGCAATATGACCAACATTTCATAGCCCAAGGTAAGGCCTTATCAAGAGAAAGATATTCGGCGTAAACACACATGTAAACAATACTAGTGGTCTGTCTCTCTAATCTGCAGTGTGTGTCTGTACTGCAGTGCATTATTAAAAATAATAAACTAATTTAGATAAGCTTTGGAAATGGTGACTTGGCAGCATTCATTTAAGCAAACATAAATGTGTTATCTTATATAAATAGGTGATGTAGAACCCTAATGTTACTGGTACACCTGTGTTTGACCTACATGTTGAGAACTATCTGCTCCAAGTTTAATCGAGACATGCTTGAGCATTAGATACACATGTTGTATTAGTTAAGCCCACTGACAAACTTTCAGTCACATTGTTCCAATCCAAATGCCAATACTGTTATAGTACTGTATTTACTTTCATAAAGTGAATTTTTTTTCTTTTTTACTGTGAGCTTATATTAGTAGATTAATATCAACAAGTCAAAGACTTGATCCATATGTGGCTTCTCTCTCCTTTATCCTCTTGCTTAGATTGAGGTAGCAGATGCTCCTCTGCACTGGTTTTATTGTGTGTGGTTGACTGGCCAAGGAGCTGACTTAAATACAGGGGGGAGGAGTGGAGCTTTTAGTGCTCCGTTTTCCTTCACTCTCTCTCTCTTCACAGATATCTATCTGTTTTTGTCTCACTGAGCCCAGTTGGTGTCTGCTGTATGAGTTAATTCCCTGACTGTGGTTTTGGTCCCTTTTAAACAAAAGGCTGCATCTTTCAATAGGCCACATGGCTCCACTGGGAGGAGGGCTGTGATCCATTCACAGCCATTTGGATGCATCTGCACTTCCTATAGAGCCCCAGGCCTGAGGTTGATACACCACCACTCGGCAGCAACAGGAGCAATATCTCACTATGAGACACAAGTCCTGAGTGCATTTATGAGTACCTAAAGTAATACACTCCACACATGCATGGGCTGGAAACCACAGGCAATACATGCAAAGAGACAAACACATACACACTCGCACACATTGATTCTGTACTTCCCTTGAGTCTGCCTCTCATTGTGCCCTGAGGACAATGCAGCCCACTTTGGCAAAGAGCCAGCCCCTCTCATCTCCAATAGGTCACCCAGAGAGAGTTGCAGTGGTGAGGGATACTTCTGTGGGCCCAGCTCCACTATCCAAAGGGAGAGAAAAGGAACTTGAACAACACATTTGCAGCCATTCACACAGTTTGCAAAGGAGGTAGATGGAACTGTGGATTCTGAAATGTTCAAAATCGACATTATTTTTTTCTTGAACACAGTTGTTTGTTTACCTCCTCAACCCCACAATGCATTTTGCAGGCCCGTCATTATAAACACATGTTGTTGGAGCAAATGCATCCTAAAACCACAGAGTTGTATTCGGCTTCTACAATGTTATATCATTTGATATCAGAATTAAAAAGATAGATACACTATGATTATGTTAATTCCTTTCCAAATATGGGGAAAACATTCATCTTGCTTTTAGGCTAATTTCAGAAAGGCAAATACTGACAAATACTTCAGAGCTCTGTTAGTTTTTCAGTTTTACTACTTTTGTGTAGTCAGATTTTTAGAATATCCCTATTGCAACACTCATGTACACAGACTGTAGCCTTGCATTTACTCTTACCTGTTTTGCTTGTAAACACCCAGAATTACATTAAAGTTAGTTTTTATTAATCCCCTTAGGGAAAGTATTCCTCTGCATTTTGACCCATAGAATTAGGAGCAGTGGGCTGCCACACTGAGTGGCGCCCGGGGAGCATTGGGGGGATGGGTACCTTGCTCAGGGGTACCCCAGCCCTTTTTGGCCGGGTGGGGATTTGAACCGGCGACCTTCTGGTTACAAGTCAAGTTCCCTTTCCACTTGGCCACAGGCTGCCCCCATTGTCAGTTACATTAAAAGTGTAGCTCCTACGAAGACCTAGTATGTCTTCATGCAACATTTTTGTTTTTTTATTTATGTAATCTGTATGATTTGTGAAGCTCTCCTACTTTTTATTACCCTGCCTCTATCCTACGTTTAATCCGTATGTTATTTCTTCCAAAAAATTATTGACATTTATCTTTCAATATTAATTAAGTGGGCATCTAAAAATGCAGTATAACATAGATGTTGATGAAAATGACAGTATCAATGAACCTGTTATATGTACCATCTACTCAGCTTTCAAAATCACAAACTGAAACCACAGTAAAAATCTCCTGGCGCCCATAGCTGCCATTGTCATGGCAGTGATTAATTAAGGCCATGATGGGAGCAGCCTGTAGCTGTGACTCATGAGATTTAGTCTTGTGATGCTGAAAAGTAATGCTTGGAGTCACCATATCTGTGATCCACACACACTTGGGACATCATTGCTTCCTTTTTATTCACCTTCACTATGTGCTTGTTGTACTAGACTATGAGACACAGAGTCAGGGAGAGATGGGAGGAGTGAGAACAGGAGCTTGCCCTAAAAGCAGAGTCTATTCCAGCTGAACTTTATTGACCCTGAATGTGTCACTGGGTCAGTCACTTCCTGCCAGATCATAGTCCACCAGTGGAGCTTTTGCCCTGACTCGCTGCTTTGTTTATACAGTTTTTATTTATATAATTACGTATTGATGTGCGAGTGTGTGCCAGTCTTGGGAGGTCCATTAGGAAGAAAATGTACTGTTTGTAACACATACTTAGAACATAACACTCATTGCCGCCTACACAAGTGAGATCACAATCATTACAACTGGCCATATAAAGGCAAAATATTTATTTTCTCAGTTCACTAATTAGCACTGTAGACTCACTGTTGCTCCTCCTCTTCCTCCTTCACTGGGTGGAGCCTTTTGCTTGACTTTGATGGGTTGTGAGGGAGACAGACTAGGTACGGCCTAGTTGACTCAATCCACTGTGTCAGTGATTGTCAAACAACTCCCTCTCTTACTGTCCTTCCAGTGGAATATTTACTCTGTGTGTGAGACTCAGTTATTTAAAGATTGCATGAGAACATGTTGCTCCTTTTAAAATTGTGTCAGATTTGTAGCACATAAAATAGCTCATAATTTTCAGTGCTAACACCGTAGATAATAAAATAATAATAACTTAGATTTATAAAGCGCCTTTCACGAAACCCAAGGTCGCTAGATAGGTGAAATATTGACCCCCATTTAACTGTCTCAGTAGTGATAGGATTGGAAATCAGTGCACTTGTCCACACACAGAACCATTTGTGGTCTAAATGTTGATAAGGAGAAAAACAATCAATTTTATCCATTAATAAATGTTAGTTAATGTTTTGTTTTGTATTCATAAATCAACAAGGTTCCTAGACCAAGGTATGGTCTAGGACCAAGGTATGGTCTAGGAATGCACAGTGGAATCGACTTACTAAAAGCCTACTCACTTTGAATTATAAGGAGTTAGTCGGAATGAGGTTAACAGGGATGAGTCGTACATCTTTCTTAAAAAATAGTTTAAGGTGCTTGTTAGTTGTTAATGCCCTCCTTCTGCCCATGGGGGCTAAAAAGCCCCTCTCTGCCCTCAGCTGCTGTTCTCTGCTATCGGGTCTTCCCATCCACCCACAGTAAGCAGCTAAAGTGCCAGGCTAAGCCTCCACAGAGCAGACAACCCTGGTTCTTATCTGTGGAATGCTGGGTATCCTCACAGAGGATCTCCTCTGTACGCAGGAAGCTGTATTATCTCAAAGCCTCCGTCTCCTATAATTGTCCCCTGGGACCTCTCTCCATTCTGTCTCACTTTTGATGTTTATGTTTCTCACTCTCGGTCTCTCCCTCTCATCTCATCTCTTTTTCCTTGTTAAATCTCACTGTCTTTTTTTTCTCTCTTCAGAGCCTTATGCATTTACAAGAAACACACAGATACTGCAGCTCTATGTTTGTGCCTTTGAAACAAGTCGAGAAAGAGTTAAAAGGGACGGATTTAAACCAGACAGATCTCATGATGGAGGATAATGATGATGCTGTTTTTGTGGTCGCTGCAGTTTTGCATGCTTTGGCATTTTACAGGCTTGCATGTTTTAGGGACTGTGGTCAGCATGCCTGGCAAAGATACAAGCTCATGTGTCTCAAGTTGCTCTATTTTTCCTCTGATTTTCTACTGTGACCTAAATTAGTCCAATGTTGCTGGCTTTGTAAAGATATCATTGATGTTTAGTTTTGTAGCTGATTCATTTATAGTATGATCTTTGCCACTTTATATCTGTTATTATACAATGATTTCCTATCATTGTCGTTTTATAAACAAACCAAAGCATAACAATTCTGATGATGCTCATTTACGATTGAAGCGAAATGTGTATTTAAAACAGGCTTAGGCATTTCAAAGAGGTCAATTAAGGTAACTCCTGATTAGAGCTACTGTATATTTTAAATACAAGACATAGCGGGATATAAAGTTGCACACAGGTTGTTTCTCTGGACGCATGAAAAGTATTTTTTGAGATGTTAACGCTTCTCAAAGGAGAGAGACAAAACACTGTAATTACAAATAAAATATCTACTGTGTGTTAGAAACAATGAAATTGCCTTTAAATGTGGTCAAATTTTGCTAGGACTCAAGTAATTGGGCTTAAAATTAAATTAAATTAAATTTTGTCAATTCCATGTATTTTTAAATAATATAATATTTAGTGTATTTCATAAATGTACTCAATATAATAAACACCCTCACATCATCACATATATGACAATATCCCATATCCAATTTCCATATTTAATGTGACAATTGTGATATATATATATATTGCCCAGCTATACTACTGTACTATATTTTCCATAGATAGTGAAGTAGATCATTCCTTTCACAGATAGAGACTGGTACATGATTGTGTGAGCTTATTTTTTATTGATTAAAACGGAGGAAACATTATTAAACAGTGGAGCTGTCTTTCCACCATTACTTGAGTAGGTTATATTTTCTTAACAGTCAAAATGAGCTGGGCTCTTATCTGGACTGGAAGGCCAATTTGTAAATTGAATACAGATGACAACTCCAGAGCTTATGAATTATATTAGTCAAAGTTTCAGTGAAAATAAACCTTGTGATGGAGGAATGGAGAACTTGGTTTCATGTGTGTGAGACCCTCTTTTCCTCATGTCTGCTTATTTTAGGTATATCTCAGACACTAACATTTCTTATTTTTCAGGTTGGGAAAATAAACTGTCTCTGCTTGAATGATAAAAGTGATAAACTGTAGCCTTACAGGACTGGACCTTGGATCAGGTTACCAAAGCAATGCAGACTGCCTGCCATACAATGATTTAAGCCAGGTTCCTGTTCCCTAAGGAGGGCTTACAGTTTACACATTATGCATTGCTGATGCAAAGCCATGCTACATGATCAGTCATTAGACAAAACTTGAGCCAGCTGCTGTTTATGTGAGTCACACCTAACTATAGATCACCATATTGCATTATTTTCTGTCACATGCAAGGTTAACCTGGATCATATTACTTTGTCTCAGGTCGTATTGGATGTCACATTGAATCATTTCATATAACCCTGGATGTTATATAGAACGTATAGTTGAGTGTTAGCCCTCCATGGTTTTGTTGTGACACATACTCTAACTACTGCACAGTAGATTATGGTGTTGCATAGACTGTTGCACTGTCTGAATCAACTGTTTCACTTCCACCATATATGTTTGTTGGATGATTATGAACAAATTTGAGCTTTGCTTCAGGAAGGCAACCTTTGCTAGAAAATATTTTTTTGCCAGGTGTAAGAGAAAACCACACCTTAAAATAATTAGTAACTTTTATATTAGTTTGAAATGTATTGAAATATTGGATGAACCCAGTTACAGTGTAATTTTCTGGTATCTTATGAACCCAGAGTTTGTTATTTGAAAATTGAAAATTGAAAATTGCCTTGAATAGACATTTTGTGCAAGAAAGTAGTTAAGTTGATATTTATGCAAATGTCTCCCTACACCGATGTGCCCTTGTTTGTTACAATGTCACCTACTGTTTCATGCTCTGCATTGCTTGATGTTCGTAGACTAGGCCTACGCAGAACAAACGTGCTGAGTTACTAGTGGTGTTGTGGACTCGCTGTGGAATAGATGTTAAGATTCCATGCAGAACAATGAGTGAGTATTATTAAGCGAGAGCAAATTACTTGTTACCTGGGAAATGCAAATTCCAAGATCTGACTCACCAAAGAAAATTACAAAGACTGGATTGCTCAAGACCCCAAGGACGATCACTTGGCCAGATGCAGAGTGTGCTACAAATCCATAAAAGTGGACCCCATGGGCAAAGTTTCCCTCCCATCTTAAGCTGTGTCTGCACATTCAGTCCTTGAATTTGAGGTAATTTGTCCTGGAAATTCCTTGAAAAGTCCTTGAATTTGATTTCAGCCAACTTGTGAAACTTGTTTTGTGTATGACACAAAAATAAAGATCAATCATACACCATAGTTACTGACCAGTGCTACTTTGGTTTTGTATGACAGCAGAACACATGAAGAGTGTCTGACTCATATGCCAGTCTTTTGATTATCAGTAAGCTGTTTGTCCTTAAGTTTTCTCAGGTTTGGTTAATTAAAGAGTTGGGTGTATGTAAAAGGCTGCTTCACCTTCATGAGGAAGTCGGTTTGGTCAGATCTTTTGTGTTTCTGCTTTGCCAGGCAGAAACAAATGAAGTTGTCCATGTAAGTAGAGATAAGTTGTTGTGGTGAGGCGTCGTACATCATACATCACTGTAGGTTTCATTACACCATTGTGGTTTACCCAAAGTGTTCTCTGTTGTTATGTTTTAGTTGCCATCTCAAGTTTCTTAGTAAGACTATGTACGTGTGATGCAAGTGTGTTGCAGGAAATCATCAACACCCCCAGTGCATTTGTCACAGCTCTGTACCCAGGCTCATGTGCTTTCTAGATGAATAGGATTACAACCCTTTGCATGTAATTTAGTTTTGGAGATGTGTTTTCATACAGTCTGATGTGTGAGGTAAGACTTGCCTGTAGACAGATAATTTAGAAATGTTGGGTGCTGGTTATATTTCCATGTGATTTCACTAGATTGGTCAGACAGCACAACATTTCAGTGCAGGTCAAAGGTTATTGTATCCATTGTGTGTGTTCTTACAGTTTACTTACAGTTTCTGGTTTCTATTTTTTTCCTCTATAAGTAGTTCTGAAATATTTATTTTGGTGATTTTATATGTTTTTATGTGAGTACACTAATGCTCACATAGCCCAGCTTCCCATGGTTTTAACATACTTTACGATAAACCAGTAGTTACAAGAAAAACATGCTTAGACAGGAACCCAATGTGATAGGACACTGACCTCACAAATGATCTGTTCCTTATTTATAAGGCCTGTGTCCTATTATACTATTATATTTTCGTAGGCCTTTTGTTACAGTGTAATAAGAGATGCGTCTCTGTAGGAGAGTTGCACAATGTGTAGCAGAGCCTGAAAAAATCTGTGGGTCTGATTCCAAGTGAGAGTTTCCCATTTGGTATGAGACTTTGTTTGAAAGTCTACTATTTTGTTTGCATTTTAGATGGCTCTTCAGAGCTGCAATGACATGTTGTTTAGACAGTTTAGAAGGCTGCAATGGTTTATATTGGAAATTGTTCACTATGTGAGCTTTTCTACTGTGCTTCTACTGGCACTATAGCCATGCTGTGTGTTTAGTGGAATAGTATTGATGATAATAATTTTTTCTGACTTTTTCCCCCTTTTTTTGCAGTTAAAATCTGACTTGTAGGAGTGGTTATAAAGATCTTTATAATAAAACATACAAACAACTGTCATTCTTTAATCAATCTTATATTTTCAGGTGCTGTCTGGTGACGGAAGCAGTGGGTGCGGCATGCTGAGGCCACTCCCCCTGGCTCAGGATGAGTGTCAGAGATGGCGCTGCCACCATGGCAACGAATGCAGGTGGAGGAAAAGGGGGAGGTGGGCCAGATAACTCTACTGAAAATGATGGTCGCTCATACCAACTCCAGATCTACCCACGGCTAGCTGCCCATCCCTCCACCTGCTGCAACCTTAGGTCAGTATTCCAGAGTGCTATTGCTCAAGCATGTAAAAATTTAAATTTTAACTCTGAAAACGTTCAGAAAGCTTGTTTATTTTTAAAGTATAGTGTCTGACATATAATGGTTAGACTGTTACAAACAGTTCTTCGCTCACCCCTCTCTTTTACAATCGTGTCAGGGAACTACTGTGGAAATTGTTCTTTGTTTGTGTCGTAAGCTTCTACTTCAAAACGCTAAATGCTCACTGTCTGCTTTGTCCATTTGAGCTGCTTTGGAAACATGGCTTTGCATAACCATAAACCAAAGCTCTTGCCTAAAGTACATTTAAGGCTTATTCCAAGGCTACAAAAATCAAGCAATTTTTACTTTTTGTAAATTATACACTGACACAAACATACTAATA
Organism: Solea senegalensis; assembly: GCF_019176455.1. NCBI lineage: Eukaryota > Metazoa > Chordata > Actinopteri > Pleuronectiformes > Soleidae > Solea > Solea senegalensis. The sequence goes on along the minus strand of NC_058034.1, from coordinate 8,213,274 downwards.
TGTAGTATATTTGATTCTCTGCCAATAAACCTCCTAAATGTTACACACTGGACTTTTACATTTCTACATCTGAATGAATTTCAATGAATAAAGGAACTACTGTAAGATGGTATTGATCAGACATTGTAAATGCTTCTTTTTACACAACAGAGTGCAGAAGGATGCAACCGCAGCTTCTGTGATCTCGGATGCTGCCACGGCACTGGGGCTGGACCCTGGCCGTCTGTATGTTCTGGCGGAGGTGAAAGAATGCGGTGGAGAAGAGTGGGTGCTGGAAGCTGGAGACCAGCCAGTACAAAGGTTTCTGCTGTGGCCACGGAAAGCCCAGGAGGAACATCCTCGAAGCTTTGGCTTTTACTTCTTACTACAGGTAGCGTTGATAGCAAACACTTCACTTTGCTTATTTTCACATCACTTTGCTTCAATTTGACAATGGAGATGGAAAGGTCCTCCCACCCTTACATTGTGTTCTTCAGCGCTAGGTAGCATGTTCAAAGTTACTGACTGGGAAACACCAAAACAATTATAATTTGAATCATCTAAAATACTTATGTCTTCACATTCCAGAAAACCATCCAGAATATTTTTCTATCTGAAGCTCTGATTGTTTTAAAACAGTTTTACAACCTGTTTTTCTTTTCTGATCTGTGTTCCAGGAAAGGAATCATGATGGTTCCATCCAGTATGTCCACCTCCCACCTGTGTCCAAGGAGCAGGAAGCGCAGCAGTTAGCCGCTAGAGGCTTCCTTCCACCTCCCCAGGATGACTTTGCAGACCTCTGTAACCTCCCTGTCCTCAATGAGGACAGGATATTAAATAATCTGCGCACACGTTTTTACAAGAAAAAGATCTACACCTATGCAGGCAGTATCCTCATCGCTATCAACCCCTTCAAGTTTCTGCCTATCTACAACCCTAAGTATGTCAAGATGTATGAAAACCACCAGCTGGGGAAACTGGAGCCTCATATTTTCGCTATCGCCGATGTAGCTTACTATGCCATGCTCAGGAAGAGGGTCAACCAGTGCATCGTCATCTCTGGGGAAAGTGGTTCGGGCAAGACTCAGAGTACCAACTTTCTGATCCACTGTTTGACTGCGCTCAGCCAGAAGGGTTATGCGAGCGGCGTGGAGAGGACTATACTAGGTGCTGGACCAGTCTTGGAGGTAAGATGTGCAATTAAAGATTGATTCAAATCTGTGGTATGACATGTTGTATCTGTCTCTTATAAAAGCACAGCCAAATAACAATACAAAGAAAGAAGATGAAACAAGTCAACTCCTCTGAGCTTTATTTGTCTCATTGGTTACATGGACATTGTTACGTATCAAGTGTGAAATAGCTATTCATGTTTAAGCTATTGTTTGTATGAGTCATGCTTAATTTATTTTCTGCTATTGCTTCAGTCACGTGTTAAAATGCATTACTGTTCAGATTTGGTCATATTTAACAGTCACTGCTATTTACTGTAGCAGAGATGTCTTGAAAAACACACACACACACACACAAACAACGGCACAGGATGTAAAGCATACAGAGTTGATATATTTTGAGATAATTTTTTTACGGAACAGCATTTGCAAACATGCAGTATGAAATTACCAGAATTTATCCTTAATAAGCACATATATATTTCTAGGCTGTGACTCAATTGCACTAAATGTGCTAAATGTGGCATAGGTTAGTCAGAGTACAGTGTAAAAAGCTTTAACACAAAGACTGTGCTTTACTCAGAAAGAAGAAATGAAAAAGAGGATGGGAAGTTGCACCATTAACCCTTTCATGTGGCCTCTTGCCTTTGAAATTGCTGTGGGATGTTTTTGTGGGAAATTTGTACAAACAGTGATATTTTTTTAATCACTGTGCTGATCTTTGTCTTTTTTGTCTTAATGACAATTTCTGGGTTCTCCTTTACCCTTTTTAAAAACTGAACAACTTGAATTTCAGCGACAGCTGCTGTTGGTCTAAAGCTTGTGCTTCTTTGTTGTCATTTTGGTTAGGTAGACTGTGCTTCACTTCCTGCTTTCTCCTCTGATAAAAAGATGCTTGTCCTAACTTGCTCACTGCAACGAGTGGCAGGGCAGATTAAACAAAGCTACAGCCAAACTGAAACACAACTTTGTGCAGTAGTGCAGTTGCTAATTGGAAAAAAATTGATCAGTATACAAGTATTTATCAGGCAAGATATTGATTGGTCTATTGATAGAGTGGTGCAGATAGTTTTCTTTGCTTAGTTGTCTGTTTCACTACAGTGAGTAAGGTGTTGTCTCCTAATCAGCCCCCATCAGAATAAATAAATAAATAAATTGAAGTGAACCAGATATTTTCCTAAAACATTCAATTATGATGAAAAAATGTCTGCATCTTCATTAAAAAGAATCTGATGTATTATATAGTGTTGTGGTTTGTGAAGCTTACAGTACAGTTTGTTGCAGATTATTTAGCTACTTCCTGTTCTCTTATATCTCTCTCATAAGATCTAAACAAATATGTGGCATTGTCTGTCTTTGGTGACGATACTCTGACTGCCATTCTCGTTTAACTAGAAATAGTTGCGTCATGAATGGTAAGTCATTACGCCCTGTGAATTTAGTTGTATTCAGTTACATTACGTTACGTCACGTTCAGCTACATAGCAAAAAACAGAGTAACTTTGTTTTGTTTATTTCTTTCCTCTGTAATGAGAAACATGGTCTCTACTTTCACATGTGGAAGAATTTACCTCTGGCCTGACCTCCGGCAGTTATTTCCCCCCCCCCCACACACTCTTGTATGGAACAGTCCATTGTGAGTGTGGTTCAACGCTGTACTCAGCAGGCCTCTCATCACTGGAAAGTTAACTCAATTTATAATGCAAATCGTCCATATTGTGTATTATTAGACTGCTCTGTAAGCATAATATTGTGTCTCTCTGTGTGATTGTGTGTAGTATAGTGTACTGGGTGGCATGTAAGTGTGTAAGTTTGGGTCATATTATGGTTTTTACAGTGTCTCCTGTTAGCGATGTAATCTAAATCTGTCTGTTTGTGATTTAACCGATTAGAGATGGAAAAAGATCAAATTATGTTCTCTCTGTTGCAGCAAATTTTTCCCAAAGCAATGTAGACAAAAAGCAGAAAGCCGTGTTCTTAATTAAGCTTTAAATGGCCATCCCTGGAGTGGAGAAGTAGTTACTTTCGGCTGATCTGGAAGTAAACCTTCACACATTTTCTGTTTTATTTCACAGTGAATGTGACTAAAAATAGACATTTAAGCCACATAGTGGAAATGTTTTATTATTTTTTCCAAGTAATTTGAAAATACTACTCAGTCACTCACTCACTCACAGATCAGCTTTCACGTATATGTGTATAAACACATATATGGAAAGCACTGGTCCCTTGATGGGTGTCAGTCTGTCACAGTCGTTGGTTCTGGGTGGCTGATGGAGGGAAGAACGGGGAGGTGATTGTGAGATTTTCCTCTACATCAGCAGAGTTTTTGTCCCTTTGGCAGACACACTGCCACTCTGTCTTTCACTTCTTGTGTGTCTGTGTGTTTGTGCGTGTGTGTGTGTGTAGCTGTGGTTGCAAGGGCAGACAGGGAGACGAGTTTGGTCTCTGCTGGTCAGTGAAGGAAATGGAGACGGGATTCCATGTGTGACCAGTCTGTCAATTATTGTGGTTATTGAACAGCTGTACAACTCTCCTTTGATCGTTGCAGCATCCAAACCTGAATTTTGTTCACTTTACGTGTGAGCATTAGTTGAGGATGTGTGCTTTTTGTACACTATTATGTGTAATTTGGTAACCACCCCCAGTGTCTGCAGCACACTCATAAGATGGTTGACATGAAACAAAACTTGCTTTACAGAGGAAGCAATAACTTCTCTGGAATTATGTTCCCTGCAGCTTCTCTCTACACAGATTGTCTACCTCTGGTAATTCCTTCCTGACAATTTCCACTGACGCCATTATATGTAGAGTGTAGAATTCTATTTTTAGACTGTTTTATTGAAACCAAGCAACTTTACTTTGAGAAAAGGGCTTTACTTTGTTTTCTTGTCATGGAAACTGATCTGATTACGGTGGTGGAAAAATGCAGAGTGTGTGTGTGTGTGTGCATGTGTGCACATACATGTGTGTGTCAAGCTATAGGGGAGGTCTTCAGGCCTGGGTCACATTTTGAGGAGATGAGATCATGATTTGTGGTGCCAAACTCAGGCTGTGGGCTGTGTGCTGCTGGCAGATTGAATAGCCCCAACCTGAAACCATCCGGGAAAGCCTCTGTCCTACTTAAATACATTGCTGTAGTTAAAAAAAAAACAAAAAAAAAATTGCTCCTCCAGCTTACAAGTGAGTAGTTCACTTGTAAACTGGTCCAACTGGTTTAACCTCTTTTTTATGGTTCTGTTGACGTCTTTTCCTTTGCCAGGTTGTGAAGTTTATTTATTCTTTATGTCAGCAGCAACGTCCTCTGTAACAGAGAGTTGAAAGAATACAATATGACAGGAAATATTAAGTTGAGTCAATAGTTGGTAAATATGCAGCAAGCTTTACTTCCCTAGTGTAGTCATAGGAACATGTTTAAACCAATATTTCCTTTCCTTTCAAATGTTTGTTTCAAGTATACAATATTTTGTCCTCTCAAACCTGAAGTTGTAAAATGAGCAACTTTGTAACTGCTGGAGTGGAGAAAAGAGTGGAAATAAACCGGATAGCATAAAAAAAATCCCTTATTATTTTTCAAATTCTACATAGTGACATTATTGGAAAAAAAAAGTTGTGGGCGTGATTTATTGCAGGAGTAATGTATTGGTCTCGTTCATGTCATCATCAGAACGTAACCAATCCAGCTAGCTCACTGGGGATAAAATTGACTTGATTTAGTGATTCATAATTCTCAAAAAAGCAAAATTGACTATGAGTATGACCTAATGCTAACTTGAAAAAATGTTTTTTGCCAGACATCTCTGACCACGCCTTTGTTTCTTGCTCACAGTAAAAACATTTGGTGTAAGGTATGATATAAGTGATGGGTTGGGTTTTTTTTTGTCCCTCTTGGCTATGCAGTGTTATTCATTTAATTGCTAAGGAGAAATGCATGCTGTTATAGGCAAATATAGCCAAAAGTTATATGCGCAGTAACAAATTGGACTATAAATTGTATAGTGAGTCTGATGTTTGGATTTGACTAACTTCACTGTTCTTATCATAAACAAATTAATGTATCTCTTTTTTACTTTATATTACAATTGAAAACAAGATATGCCATCACTAGATTGTATTCATTAAATGATCAATCATTGAGCTAAGAATACTTAATAATCATTTAACAAGCTGGTAAGCCGCTCTTGCTAATGTCCCAGTCATCTCCATGCCACTGTGTCTCACTCTTTCAGACAGGAAGCTCCTATTATCCGGAACCCTCTTTAACAGGAAGTGACTACGACACAGGAAGTAACAGCAGAAGTTCTCCTTACTGCCACAAGCTCAGAGCCTTTAAGGGTGTGGATAGACTAAAGTATTGTATTGTTGTTCAGGAAGTGCAGAGGAGTAGCTGACCATTCTGTCTGCTGATCCATTGTTATGGGTTGTACCTCTTTATTCCTCAGCTATATTTGGTCAGGCTGGGTGGCATTGTGTATGAGTCTGGGAAAAGATGGCATTACCAGGGAGTACAGTTGCTGCATCACGTGTCTTTCATCACACATACACAAAGTTATTACTGTAATCATATCATTCAGAATCACATTAAAGGGTAGGACATGCTGTTCCTAACAGGCTGTTCCCTAAAGCTTGCATGTAGCAGCATGCTGCAGGCCACTTCAGGGTCTAATAATGGTACTGTGACCACACCACAAGCTGAAGTTTGATGTGGTACCCATCTAGACATGGGTGGAGCACTTTAAAATGGCTTCAATCTGGTAAAACACCATGCCACAGGAGGAGCAAAGCTGATGACTGAAAAACTAATCTTAACCATTCCTTTTTCCATGCTTCTAACATGTCCCCTGTCCTGCTTGCATTGGTTGGCCGTATGACATGCTGGCACATAGCATGTATATTAGTCATTGGAGGATGGACTTTTTTATTACTCAGATTAGGAATATATGGGCTGTTTCATCCCTTAGTTTTAAACAACTAAAATAAAACTGTCGATGCAAGGTTTGCAGGTTGTATTTAAACAGAATATTAGGTAAATCATTTAAAACTACCACCATTTTATTTCCACTCTGCTTTCATCAAGCAGAAGATTGTTGCCATTGTGCTTGATTTACTGCTACATACTGTAGCTGTCTTGTGACACTCAGCAGAATTTGTCTTTGCTGTCCTTGTATTTGTAAATGTATGAATTGTTTAGCTCTGCAGCAAATGTTTGGCTTAAGTACAATTTCTGTTTTAAACACAAAGATGTTCAGTTTGACAGGGTGGGTTGTAGAGAAAGGGGCATTTGTGATATTTGAACAAGCAACATTGCTTGATAATCTGTTCTTAATGAAGTCTTTACATATTAGATTTTACCATATGAAAATCGAATCCAAATTATCACACATTTCACAGTGAGCGTACTGCCGTATCATTCTGTTCAAACGTTTTAGAAATATTAGAAAAATCATGCAGTACATTCATGATGTATTTCAATATTACCACATTTATTGAAGCATTCACTGTTTCTGAATCTACACACCAGCCCCTTTTAAGCACCATTGATGTCATTAGTATAACTCAAAGAATCAATTCTTTGTCAACAATCAAGGCGAGTCAAGCTCAAGGGGTTAAAGTGTAGTTGATGGAATATCTTGGTGGCTTGAAGCATGGCCAAGTATAGAAGAGGAACTGTGTAGAGACGTGGTTGCATTTAATCACTGTCAATATCATGTGATGTCACCAAAGCATTTTTTCACATTCAACAACAACAACATCGACAACAACAAAGATTGGGGATTATTTTTTTACTAAATGCCATCGATTCTTCATTAAAGCCATGATTTATTAAATAGTTCATTACTCAGCTATGTAACGCAGCAGTAATTAAGGTATAGAGTATATTTTTGGTTCTGAGGAACATATAGTAGTGGGTATGATCAGTTTTGTTTGAGGCCGGTCATTGTCCTTTGTGAATGTGGGAACAGTTTTTTGGCAGTTGGGCTATTTAGAGTCCTTTTGTGAGTGTATCTATGCTGTAGTGAGGTGTCAGTGTCAAGGCCTTGGCAGAGACTGTGGAAAAGTTTAACTGAACCACTACTTGGAAGCACTGCCTCCATGTTGTAGCACCGAGACTGAGTCCCAAGAACAGGCTGTAGGAGTTTGGACACAAAAAGGTGTTCCTGAATGTATTCTCTGGAATCGCATCATGTTGTGTGCACTGTTTAAACTGTTCCATCCCTATATTGTGTTTGATCATGTGCAAGTTTAATACTACCCCTAAAAGTATATAATTTACATATTATCACCTCTGCTTCACTTGCTTGTTGAGACAAATGGCTCATAAATTGCACTGTTCTAGCAACACTCCCCTAGTTCAGTGTGTTTGTGTGAGAGGGGAAGAGATACCGCTCACCACAGCAAGGAATAAGTTAAAGCACTAGTGACACTATGAGATGTCACTAGATGTCTGTATGCATTCCCACAGCATGCACTCAATGCAGATTGCTGAACCACGCCAGCTTTTTTGTTTTTTGCTATTGTCTCCCCCCTCCTTCTCTAAATCTCACTCTCCCTTCCGCCTTTCTCCTCCTGTAGAGAACCCATATTTCGTAAGAATACAGATTAGACCACGTTTTCCCTGTTCACAGTTTGGCAAGCTGACGTTCACTTCCTCATACCTGCTGAGCCTTCCAGACAATTGGGACACTTGTTAATGGGCATGTTCGAATATGAATGATGCTGTGACATGTTTAACATTCCCTCCATGCTGCAGTGGCCTGGGCTTCGCAGAGATTTCCCAGGGTTGTGTGCCGTTTTTGCAATGTGTATGGAGTGGGCTTGATCAGAATGGTAGTGCCCGTAGCATTGAGCAGTGAGACACTTTTTTGTATCAACATCAAAACACATTAAACAGACCCCCAATCTTGGAGCAGTACTTTGTAAGCACAGGCAATATTTCAAATAAATTAATAGTTTTACACCATAAATATTGACACAATACTACACATACACATTCAAACCGAAGATTAATAGGATTCACATGCAAAACATACAGTCAAAGAGATCATTAGAAAGTGAGCTCTTGGTTTGGTGCCTTGTCTGAGCAAGTCCATGTCAACTGAAGAAGAGTAATGCTGGTCGCTGATAAGAAAAAACTGATTGTCTCTGACATCAACAACAAGTCCTGCATCACAAGAGCTAAACGCACATATTGGCTTGAGAAATATAGGTTACTGTCAAATGGTATTAGTGCAAATGAGTAAAAAGTAAAAAATCCTCAAGTAATTTAAAAGCATAATACAAACCGGGTGTGCTAGAGCAGAGGAAATGAAAAGTAGGTCAACAATCCGTTCTAAGGAATCTCAATCAGCCCCTGTTGGAGTGTGGCTTTGTTTGTGCCCCCAAACTAATCATCCCCAGCACCACTGTATCAAATTTACCCTGCAACTGCTTTTGAAAACACAGTGTTGCTCCTATTTAGAATGCATTGAATCAACTTCCCCTGCAGTGGCCTTTTGTTGAGTGTGTGTGTGTGTGTGTGTATATATCTGTCTATCTGTAACCATGGGAGCATGTGCATCATGAAGGAAAAAAGAAGGCTATTCAGTGGCTGTGTCAGTGCAATAAACAGGGCCCCTCACCAAGGCCTGGTTGCTGCAGGCTACTGCTGGCCTGCGGATAAACTGGTGCTCTCCGTTTCTGTTGCTGCTCTGACACTGCGCCACTGAATGGCTGTCCTAACCTCATTTATCATCACTGACCGGTGCTCTCTCACTCTCTTTCGCTCTCTCTTTTACACACATGCAAACATAGAGAGAGAGAGAGAGGTAACAAGAGAGTGAAGGCAAAAGGTCTTAAATGAAGAAAAAAGGCAGGACTGAAAAGAGGGAGATGGATGGGAAGAGAGTGAGAGGAGGGCAAGAGGGGACAACGAGTTGCAGATGCTCACCCCTCTTAAGACCCCCACGCACACGCACACACATGCACAGCAAGAGTCCCACCCCCTTCTGTGGTCTCAGCTGCTGTTAAAAAATGAGATCCAACCCCTGGACTATCCAGTTTCTTTGTTGCTGCGGTAATTTGTTGCTGTTGTTGACTTCCCTGAAGGTCACCAGTATAGATCTGGTGACTGAAAGAGCTATTTCATCTTTGCTACTGCACTACCATACAAGGTCCAAGACTTGGGTGTTTTCACAGTTTGGTGTCAAAACCTAAACAGGTCAAACCTTTAAGGGTTTCATTTGATGCTCCCATCAGTTTGTCTAGCACCATCTTAAACTGAGTCATACATCTTTGTGAAATGTGGTGATACTGAATTAATCTGGTACAGTTGTTAATTTGGTATTGCACTGTGTGATTTTTATCCCTTTAAACTCAGCCTGTGTCTCTGTGCTCTGTTGTCTTATCCAGGCCTTTGGGAATGCCAAGACAGCCCACAACAACAACTCCAGCCGTTTTGGTAAATTTATCCAGGTGAATTATCTGGAGAGTGGAGTGGTCAGAGGGTGAGTAATTAACACTGTCTGCACATGTGAACGACTGTTTGTGTAACATCCTTCAAGGATGTCGTAAGTGGTCTGCATTTATAAACCACTGTTTTGTCTTGATGATATTTTTAAAAGTGCTTTACACTACACTTTCATAAGCTGCTGTCCAGGGACACCTCGGCACGTAGATGAGAGGAGATGGGGATTTAATCCAATTTGAAGTCTCCATGCACTGAATGTTGTCTCTAAAATTTTGTTCTGTAACCTCTTCCTCTCTTGGTCACATCAGGGTCTTGCATCTCTATGTCTTCCTCTTGCTATTTTTGTGGCAGGTCATGTGGTTCCTCCTCTGCAGTGTTTGAATGTGTGTCTTTGTACTGAAACTTTCAACCACTAGTATGTCCTTCCTTTTTCTCAGCAGTCAAACTCTGGTTAGGAGCTGCATCAAAGTGGTCAGCTGTGTCACTTCCTCGTTTCCACATTAGGAGTGGGGAACAGCTGCTTAGTATTGTGTCCTAAAACACAACACAGTTAAAATGGACGCAAAGGCATGCAAAGACAATACAGTATATTATTTGGACTATAGAGTGATATGATTCACAGCTGTATATGCGAAATAGTCATTCAATAAGTCAAATAAAAATAAATAAAAAGTAATGAAATGACTTTGAAACCTATAAATGCCTATAGTGACAGCTGCTAAGCTGCACAGTAAATGGGCATCTCCAACCTGATTATCCCCTGATGGCACTTCTCATTGTGCTCTATTGAATTTCTTATCCTGAGAAGGGTTTGTAATCCAATCATGAGATTTGATTTTATGTGGCTGGAGCTTTTCTGTGTTACAAAGTCGGGCTGGCCTGAATGCCATTTTTGTTTCTTTAAAAACATCCGTGAAAATGATCTTTGAGCTTCACCTGAAAAGACATGTCTTAATCCTATCACGTCACTGTCCGAATGACAGTACTAGTACGTAAAGGGACTGACGGGTGATGCAGAATCTAAAATTAGATTACCTTGTCTGAGTATAACCATCAATCTTGATCCATAATAAAAATGTTGGATTATTTTATTTAGACATAGTTGTTTGTACATTGTTTGAGTATGAGTTCACTGGTATCGTTGGCTTGTCAAGAAATGCACATTAGACATATATTTTATGACAGTTTTAACAAACGATACTTTGTGTTACCAACTGTGGGGGGACCCCGAAAGCAAATCCTACATTGAGTTATGTTAAAAAACTTTGGAACCCCTGAATTAAGCTGCTTTCAGTCCCACTCTGAAAGCATCTCTGGCTCTTACACATGCATTCATACAGGCAGCTCACTAGCCTGCAGGCTGTATGTGGGAACAAAAACGTCAGGAGAAGTCACTTTGGACACTCTTGAGATTCTCCTGCCAACTCACTAGTCTAATCTGTGAACCATGTGTGGGTGAGTACAATGCAAGAAAGCTGCAGGAGAAACTCTGAATAATTCAAACCAGGTGCACCTGGCTCACCTGGATCCTCAGGATATTTTCCTGCTGTTGTGAACACGTGTCACCCAGACAGTGCCCTGCCGTGTTTCACATATGTGATTGGCAATCTCCGGAGAACATCCGGACCCAATTTTTATATTATCTGAACATGGCTTCAGAAATGGGCAAACTAAATGCAACTAAAAATTGAAGCAGGCGTCTCAAACTTAAATGACCTGGAGGCCACTGAGCATCTAGTCTAGTCGAGTGGGCTGGTCAATTGAACTACAGTCAGTATTCCAACATGATATTGCAATAACAATATTTGCCACAATATTTACATTTAACAATGTATTCTTCACAAAAAATGTGTGACATAGAGAAATAAATAATTATAAGTTGATATCAGTTAGAGGGCCACATTAAATGGGTCGGCGGGCTGCATGTGACCAACAGGCCGGGAGTGTTGGTAAAGCCTTCAGAACATCAGTATTCAGAGGACCCTGTTCTGTTGACTTAACAAAGGCAGCCGTCTATCTTTCCATCTCCAATGGCAGCTATTCAGACAGTCAATAGAGGTGATCAACAAAAGGGAGGCTGCTATTCCTCTCTTCTGTGTTTTCTGGGCGAACCCACTCACTGACAGACGGGATGTTTTTTATGCTCTCGCTCTCTCACACATGGCGTCTTAAACTCTGTGCGACTAATCCTTCCTCACTGGGATCTGAGCAAAATGGAGCAGGACAGTTGAAAGCAACAGTCATTATAGTGTGGAGGATGTGTAAAGAGGAGCTGGTGTGTGAGTGAGTCTAAAAGCAAATGTAGACTTTAGGTTTGTGTTTTTAGTTCTCAGGTCAGCCCATGTGTACAGAAAAACAATAGACCACACTTTTTGGTTGCTATCACACTCACGTATTGTCGGCTGTGATGGCTCTTCATATTCGTTCATCAACCATACTTTCACAATCTCCTGAGACAAACGCATGTATACAACATATCATTTATATGTGTAATTTGTTCCCTGTACAAAAATATCATGGATATATACAGTGGTTTAAGTGACTAGTTTGGTAAAACTTCTACCAAGCAATACACGTTGACATGGATGATGTGTCATGGATGTGTTGTGTTTCAGTCTGTTTTTCAGGACATGCCACAAGTCTGTGTCCTGCCAAAAGCTAAATGGACCACAAATCATGAATTTTAATCTTAATTAAAAAACTAAGAGGTTATGTCATATTTGTATGTCTATACTTGAGGCATCAGCATAGCAAATGGACACCAGTGTTTCTCACAGCACAGAACTATTTTTGGTGTATCATGACAACTGGCGTCAGCGTTGTTTATGCCTGGTTGTAGAAAAAAAAGAAACTCTGACTTATAAAATCTGATTTAGACAACTTTATGACCTTGGCCTGGTCGAGTGGGTAAATACCACTGCTTTTAAAAGGGCATATCTCATGACTGTGTTCACATCCTCTGAAATTGTACCTCTACTCCTGCAGCAGCCATTCACTGTAACCCTCCCCATGTTTGCACTACACTGGAGTAAAATAAATGAACTCTGTAATAGTGTGGGTATTTGTCGTGTGTGATGTGCTATGCAATGAATCTCAAGGTGTCTCAATGCTTTGTACACAAACTTTGATTACTTTGACAATATTCTCTCAATTCACCTTATGCTCCTCCCCTCATTTTTTTTTTATCATAAACCTTCATATGACCTGAAAGTACACACGCACATGCCCACTCAGTACACAGAGAGAGATAGACAAAGCTAAGTGAACTTGCAAAATTATGAGGATGAATCATTTAATACCGTCTTCCTTTTTCTTGTACCCTTCCCTCCCCTCCCATGTCTTTCTTTCTTCTTTTAGGGCTGTGGTGGAGAAGTATCTCCTGGAGAAGTCACGTCTGGTCTCCAGAGAGAAGAACGAGAGGTGAGGCAGGGTCTTGACCTCTCAACCTCACTGACCTTCATGAGGCCCTCTGTACAAACATGGGGAGTTTCTCCCGAGAGCCTCTGTTGGTTGGATTTGAAGTTAACTGTTCAGTCTTTACCCTTGAATCAATTTCATTGGTCACCCTTTATCGTTTAAATGGAATAAACCTTTTTTTCCTAATGTCCATAAAAGTGTTGGACATTCAGGATTTCTACACTTTGAATTAAATATTGAGATATGACTTTGACTTTACTACCATTAGTTGTGTCCATAATAAACTCAATGTGTTTCCACACTTTGTAGAACGTCTTCTATTAATGTAGAAGTCAATGTAATTTGTTTTTTCCTGATTTTAACATGCTTAGCGAGTCCACTTTGTGCTTGTTATATATTAACTGTTGCACTGTCATCACTGACTCTTCTGTCGTATTGCTCAAGCCACTGTTACTCACAGTGACACTGACTCAACTCACACATACAAAGTCTACTTGTGTCTATAACTTTTTTTTTTAAAGATTTTTATTCCCTCTTACTTCACCCTGACTTAAACTTAGCTTATCTATTCAAAACAGATGCAACAAGGTCATAGCCACAAAGAGGTTGTCCTTCAGCTTTTACTGATACAGGAAGGGGGGGGGGCTTTCTGACATGATTCATGTTTAAGTTTTTTGAGAGAACACTGACACAGCTCAAGAAACACTCAAAAGGGTTGGTGGATGCTTTGCATTAAAACATACTCTGCTGTGTTAGCAGTGTCACTATTGAGCAGTTTCCTGTATAGATATCCCCAATTTGATTTGGAAAATATATTCACCTTTCACAGACAAACCCATCTCCAATGTGTCCAGGCAACTAACCGTGAACCTTTAATAACCAAGCCTACAGTCACTGTTGACAGAGGCTCTCTCCTGTCTAGTCAGGGAGTCTACTGTATTATGTCACTGTTTCATAGTAATAACTGTGGAAAATCCTAACTGTGGGCTGTTGTTTGTCCACCTACCTGCTTATTGATAGCTTAAGTGGAAAACTGATAGAGCCCAGTCTTCCTTCTATTAGCGTAATACAAAGTGTTGACTTCCAGGTTTGGCTCAAACATGGTGGACATTAGCACCATGTGTCCAATGATTCTTCATGTTGTTTTTTTCCAGAAACTACCACGTGTTTTACTACCTGTTGTTGGGAGCTTCAGAGGAGGAGAGGAAGGCGTTTAAGTTGTTGCCACCTGAAGAATACTTCTACCTCAAGCAGGTACACAACAGCCCCATCACATCCGGTTCTTTACACTGTCTACATTTTGTGAAAAATCATACTACTTTTCAACACTGCTAATGAACAATGAACAGTTGTTATTCTCTTAGTACATTTACATGCACATACATGTTGAGCTACAGTCGTGTTTCTGGTTGACACGTTACAGACCAGAACATCTTTATCTTGTGGTGGCTAGTTGGTATCATCTTGAGCACCATCCCATGTCTTTCTGAAATAACTGTTGACCCATGTGCAGAGGACATTGACCAGTTTGGGTCTAGATGAACAACAGTAGTTTGATCCGCAACCACATTATCTGAAAGTGTTAATCCAAGAGATTTTGATAAATTATATTTAGTACAATTTCTACTAAAAGTTTTAGTCTAAAATAACTGTGTAGACTAAGACAGTTTTTTCTGTCGTCATGTAAATGTCCTAACTGTTAATGTGACTGGTATTCATAGAGTGTGAATAAGCTTCGCTCCCTGCTGACTGCACACATGTGAATTGCATGTTAATCAAGTCTTCTTTGTTCTCTCACTCATTGAAATTCCCCATGGATTCTCACTCACTTTTTCATTCACCTTTGTTCTTTTACCTGTTCATCTTTGCATTTGATCATTTGGCTTTCATTTTATGATCGTGACAGACGACCCACTAACTATTTGCCTTTTACTTGCAGCAAAACTTTAAGATTGAAGATGAGGAAGATCTGTGTCATGACTTTGAAAGACTGCAGCAGGCGATGGAGATGGTTGGCTTTCTTCCTGCCACCAAGAAACAGTAAGTGGATATGGAATGTAGGTAGCCTAATATTTGTTTAGATCTGGAAAATACATAAATATTTTCCATGTAGTCCTGGAACCAAAACAATATGGAGTCATATCATCAAATATACAGTTTACAGATAGCATAACAAAGAGGCCTTTTAGCATTTCATCAAACAATAGCTGTGTCTTAAGTAACTAATGTAGAAGTTTACTGGAGACTGTATGTAGACAATGCTTCTATTCATTTCGACCATAACCAGATGACTAAGAGCAGCAGTGTGTAGAATAGTTATTGCATGTGTCATATGACTGTGTTGTTGTTGCTGCTACTTTCAGTTCATCAATTTTTTTTGTTTGTTTTGCAGGATCTTTTCTGTCCTCTCGGCCATCTTGTATTTGGGCAACGTGACCTACACAAAGAGGTCAAATGGCCGTGACGAGGGGTTGGATGTGGGACCCCCAGAGGTCCTGACTACACTCTCTGACCTACTGAAGGTGACAGATTTGTGCACATCTTTGCAACTCTGTACTTAACTCTCTATGAGTTCTGTGTGTGACAGTCTGAAGTAACCTGTGGATGTGTCTCTAAGGTTAAAGAGGAGCTCCTGGTTGAGGCGCTGACAAAGAGGAAAACCGTGACTGTGAATGACAAGCTGATTCTCTCTTACAGCCAATCTGAGGTAGACACCACTCTCTGCAACTTGTCATTATTATAATACAGTCCAAGTGTACACTAATTGTGACCTGCCACTTCCTTGTGCCCTTTTGTTTCTTTTTTTTTTATTCCACTTCCTTATGCCTTTTTGTTTCTTTGTTTTTATTGATACTGAACCAACTGTTCAATATTCACATTTTAACCATTTTTAACCTCTTTATTTTTTATCCACTGTCTACATTTTTTGTATTGTAGTATTTCATCTATGTGTCAAACTGTACCTATGCTTCTTTTCTGTTCAATCAAGTTTTTAATCACAGTTTGCCATATCTCCTCATTCTCTCATCAGGCTGTCACAGCCAGAGACTCCATGGCCAAATCTCTGTACAGTGCCTTGTTCGACTGGATCGTCCTACGCATCAATCATGCACTGCTTAACAAGAAAGACATGGAGGAATCTATCCCAGTGAGTCACATGTACTTTCACACAGACACAAAATAAAATATGCACATGTTAAAACACATACATACAAATACAAAAATGATTTTCTTCAGGTTAATGACATAGAAGTTTTACATTGCCGCTCCTGCTTCTCACTGCTGTATGATTGGTGTTCATGGTCCTGTTTTCCAGTGCTTGTCCATTGGTGTCCTGGATATTTTTGGCTTTGAAGACTTTGCAACAAACAGCTTTGAGCAGTTCTGCATCAACTACGCAAACGAGCAGTTGCAGTTTTACTTCAACCATCACATCTTTAATCTGGAACAGGTAAGCAATTTTGTTTGTTTCCTATATACTAAACTAATTCCACGTGGCACACTGAACTAGACACTACCAGCTGTCCTCACTGCTCTATTGTAAAAATGACATGCCAATTCACTCTGGTTTTTCTTACCTGTCAGAGTGCTGGGTTATGTTATGAATAAGAATCAAAGAATTATCTTAATATTTATTTAGTCTTGACCTGAAACATGGTATACTTCTCCATCTTAACTTTTTCTTTTTAGATTTTAGATTCTTTATTTTGTTAAACAAGTCATGATAACAGATTGTTATGAAAAATGTCAAACATGACACTGAAAGGTTTTGTCTTGCCTCTTACAGGAGGAATACCAAGCAGAGGGGATCACTTGGCACAACATCCACTATACAAACAATGTGGGCTGCATCCATCTCATCAGCAAGAAGCCTACTGGCCTGCTGTACCTGCTGGATGAGGAGAGCAAGTAAGACACAGCTGCACATAATTTGCTTCTTCATTCATATCTCGTGTATGTGATGTGTGTATGAGTTAAGTCTGTTGTGATTTAGTTGAAGTTGTTCATTTATCTGTATTTTGTTCCCCTGTTTTTCTTTCTTATTTCTGTGACTGCTCTCCAGCTTTCCCCACGCCACAGATGAGACTTTATTAGCCAAATTCAAGCAGCAGCACCAGGGCAACAAATACTTCGTCCCCACACCAGTCATGGAGCCTGCCTTTGTCATTCGCCACTTTGCGGGGAAAGTCAAATATCAAATCAAGGTAATCAGTGAGATACACAGGTGACGCGACTTTTGCTGATTTAATTAAATTCAAAAAGTATACATCAAGTGAGGTGAAAATATTACCTACATCATTTGTTTTGTGTTTTGATTTTGGCTCTTGTGATTTTCTTGATTTATTTTATTTTTTCTACCTCAACAGGATTTCCGGGAAAAGAACACAGACCACATGCGTCCTGACATTGTGGCATTGTTGCGGAGCAGTGATCGTGCATATGTCCGGCAACTCATCGGCATGGATCCAGTGGCCATGTTTCGCTGGGGCATCCTCCGTGCCACTATCAGAGGCATTGCTGCTTTCAATGAGGCTGGCCGTTCCTGGGCTGCCAAAACGTCAGGTACATCAGAATTGTAAAGCTGTCAGTTTTAGTTTCCTCGAATTATATTTTTGCCTTCTACCATAATATAGTTTATATATATCTACTGTATAACTATATATCTGATAAAAATAAAATAAAAACTCACCACCTCTGACTACTTTGGTCTCTCTGCTTCCTGATAAGCCTTTCAGGTTGGCACACAGAAGAAAATGGAGTTCAGAAATGTGATTATTTGGGAGATTTGGACATTTTTTCTCCAACTTTCAATCCTCTAGACTATTTTTGTCCTCTCAGACATAGACCAATGATGTAGGAGCCTTTTTATTGTGGATTAACAAGATTAAGTTCAGACAAACAGCAAATACAACTGCTGCAGTCATGTGCCTCTGATCAATCTCAGAGAGCCTGATTATGATTAATATGCTGTTTCAGTTGTTGTAATGCGTTGTGTTTGTTTATGTTTGTAGGTGTTGTCCGTCCAGTCTCCAGAACTCCTTTAGGAGAGCTTCAACGGTCCAATGCCCCAATAGAAAGAATGTACAAGTAAGTAGCCACATGATGGTCTTGGTCTTGGTCTTGGTCGTGGTCGTCTTACTGTCAGGTCTGTTTTCTTTGGAGGAATCAGTTAGTTATAGTACTGCAGAGAATGAGCAGACTTTTATGAAACACAGATGTATTATTAAAATAGGAAGAAATAAATATTCAGCCTTTGTGGGGTTGATAAACTACACCCTTTCCAGATTGGTGGTCCTTGTTGATGGTGAGGGGAATGTTTAAAACGGTTGGGGATCTGTGGATCCCTTCATATTTTCTGGTACTAAATGAGATGAGGAAGGACAATGTCAGACAAACACCTGCTGTCCATCTGAGTTGCTCTATCTTAAGTGAACTGAGAAATTAAATTTTGGTGTCACATTGACTGGCAAATCCTCCATCACCTCATCTCAGACCCATATCCTTTCCACCCTTTGGTGACTCCAGTGTGTGCGGTTTTCTCCTCTCCCATCCACAGACGAGCGTCTATGCTCGATTTCTACTTTGATCACTCAGAGGAGCGCCCTCTAGAGGCCTTTGAAGACATCTTTGCTAGCTATGAGAATAAGAAGTAAGTGAATTTGGTGGACAGGAAAAAGGAATGAAGACATGAGGCCAAGTAGGAAGGAAATATGCTTACATTTGGGTAAACTGTATTCTGCCCTCTGCAAAAAACTTTGAAACTTTAATTAGCTAATAAATATGATTCAATTGATTTCTTTAAAGAAAGAATTGGTACACTATTATAACATATTCCATAGTTGCCCTTCACCTTGATTTCCCTCTCTTACTTCACTGCAGCCCACACATTTTTCAATATTGGTGTCTCTCCTTGTTCAGACTAATACACACATATTTTATATATATATATATATATCTTATTATTCAACGCCTGTTTAAATAAACAAAGAGAATTGGAAAACAACAAATTGAAATTGTTAGTTCACAAGACTTTAGGGGAATATTTTTGGATTGTCAAGCCCTCCGAACCTTGACTTTCTACATCCTGTTTTCGGATCTGAAATTGCTGGGTTGTGCTTTGTAGACAGAACATTTTCTGTTAATCTTTTAACCTTTAAGTAAATCCAGTCCCTTCCAGATCTGCAAAGACTGAGGTGTAGAGGTCAGGTTCTCTGTGGTCCATTCACTGTATATGTTCCTTCACTGCTTGCCTCCTCTGTTTTCATGACCCTTCATGGTAAGTAAGGAAATTGCATGGAAAAGCTCTTGGACACAGAGAAACCTCCAAATTAACATAATCAGGCTCTGTGTCCAGGGTAACACCAGTTTAAATTCAAGGACCATAATTCCAAAATCCTCACCAGTAACAATTTACAGTCACACAACCAGTAAAAGCCCCAGCATGGAAACAATAGTAAATCACATAAACTCCAACTAAGCTCTGCATGTTAACTACCTCAGTGGCAGGGATATGGGTGTGAATATAACCCAAAATGCCCCCGCGGGTCTGTGTGTGTGCGTCTTTTTTTCTGTTTTTAAAAGGGATCTAGCAGCATGGTTGGGTGGTCAACAAAAAAACATGAATAATGAGATACATTTTCTGGGTTATTGTTCATGGACGAACAGACACTGAAAGCTGAAGTTCCTCTTAATACCCGACCCCCAGCTATCCTGTGTACGTTCCTATCTTGGGTAACTGCGGTGGTGTGTCCTAACCGTGTTCTATCAATCCCTGCTTTTATGGGTTTCTTTCTCCCGTTCCTTTATTTTTGTCATTTTTTCCCCCAATCTTTCTCCTGCTTTCCCCCTCCTTTTCCTTTCTCTCCTGCCCCTTCCACGCTGGGTGTATGCGCGTGGTGTGATCAGAGACATGCATGCAGAGATCATCAGCTCCATTAAGAACTTGCAGCTGGATGGTGAGGACCCCCGCAAGCTGTTGCAGTCCTGGGGTCGCCTCCGCTTCCCGCGTCACGTCCTCCAGTGAGTCTGCAGACAGGCCTGGCATCAGCTCTTCTCCAGATCAAACCAGTCTAGTTGGCTCTGGCAGAACATGCTTCTGTCCCACCTGGATAGTAACAGTTGTCACATTTATAACCACTTTTCTAAATGGATCATCTCATGTGATCTTCACTTCTAAAGCACTCCTGCTTCTTTATTAAACATTACATGAGTACCTCTGTTATGTTGATAGTATTTAGTTTTCTTGAAGGCTTAAAGCTGAAATGCCTTGAATACTTAACTGCTGCATGAACATCATCAGACAACTGTGGTGGCATGTGAGGTCTTTCCGATAATCTTGTGAAAATATGTGGCAGCAGCATTGTAGTAGTTCGGCTGTCTGACATATAGCAGCACAGGGGACATGAACATGAGTCCTGCCCTTTATGTGTTAATGACATCAAGGGTGCATGACTCTCTGTATGGTGAGTATGGTGATTGTTTAGATTTTTAACTTTCGTCTCCTTAATCCTCTTTCCATTGTCATTGTTCTGTCATTCATGCCGTGCCTCTACTCGTTATTCATTCCACTTTCCAGGTTCCTCTCTTGATCACTGACTGACAGCATGAGAAGGTTGCCCGTCCATACTAACCCAGTTTCGCACACTAGATCCACTACTGTATCCCATCTCTTGCCGCAGCTTTTAATGTCTCCCTTCATCTAATTCACCTGCTTTTTTTTCTCTCTTTTTTCCTTAGGAAAAACAAAAACGCCAAACAGAAGCAGGTCATCCCCAAGGTAAACCGAAGTAAACACACCAAGCGACCGATAAACAGGAAATGCTGCTCCAGTCACATGAAGCAAATATTATGAACTTATTTTATTAGTTTTCCATCATTGTGTTGTAATCATTATGAGTGTGTGTAGGAAATTAATTCACTCTCTTACTGCTGTGCAGAGTTTGCTGGATTCTCGGTCCCTGAAATATATTGTGAGCCTGACGCTGCACGATCGCACTACAAAGTCTCTGCTGCACCTGCACAAGAAGAAGAAGACGCCTAGCATCAGCGCCCAGTTCCAGGTAAACTCTCACAACAGTATCTACATTGTACACAACAACTTGGCATTGCACCCTCCAGCAGCAGTTCCTGACCATTGATGCAAACCCTACTTCTCCTTCTACTAGACTTCTCTGACCAAACTCTTGGAGACTTTGAACAGGGCAGAGCCTTTTTTCATCCGGTGCATCCGCTCAAATGCTGAAAAGGTACAACTTTGTCATGACTTTTGGTCTTCAATATCTTCTTTTCTCTTGACTATACATGTATTTAATGTAATGTCGTACTAAATCTTTGATCCATCAAAAAGGTGAACATTGTTTTAATGGTGAATATTGTTGTCTAAATGGTGTCTAACCGTGTGCTTTATACACATGAGCAGAAGGAGATGTATCTGGATGAGGCCTTGGTGGTCCAGCAACTACGATACACAGGAATGCTGGAAACTGTTCGTATAAGGAGGTCAGGCTATGGAGCCAAGTACACATTCCAGGTACTGCAGAGTTTCTCCTCTTTTAGGAAAATCCTTGTGAAAATAACGCACCACCATGCACTGGAGATGTATTTACTTTGATGGTGAATAGAAGTGAATGCAATGATCTGTGCATGTTATAGTTTTTAAGATTTGTAGATAAGCATCATGTTGTTGTTTTGTTGTGTTTTAATGATAAATAAAACCTGTACACTAGTAAAATATGTACTGTTAAATAATGGACATTATGTTTTAATTGTCCATTACTACCACATACATTGATCCTCTGTTTAACTGTAATTTATCATGTATTTCCTTTGTCCCGGCAGGAATTCATTGAGCAGTTCAGAGTTTTGTTGCCAAAGAGTGTGACTGCCTGTAAAGTGGACATCTCAGCTCTGCTTGAAAAGAAGATGGGCCTGGACCACACCACGTATCAGATAGGCAAAACTAAGGTTCAAGAATAAACACTGTTTTCTTTCAGTTCATCAATTGAATTAATTGTCTCCATTTATTTCTGTATAGCTCTGCAAGTCTTTCATAAAAATGTTGGGATGTTTCTCTTACAGGTGTTCTTGAAGGAGCTGGAGCGACAGCAGCTGCAGGACACGCTGCACAAGGATGTAATGCACAAGATCATTTTCCTTCAGCGTTGGTTCAGAGCTCGTCTCCAAAGGAGGGAGTTTTTGGACATGAGACAAGCAGCCATCGTGATCCAGGTACAAGACAGTTGCAACATTTTAAGGTCCAGTGCGTAATAATTAGTGACATCTAAGGGTATGTCCTCCACTCAACCCTTTCCCAAGTCTGTGAAATATGTATGGTGGCCTTTGCATACCTGGAAGGATGTCGTTCTTATTTTGTATAGTAAGCATCCACTTCAAAAAGCATGGTTTGTCTGTTTGGGCGGCTGTAGAAAAATGGCAGCACAATATGGCTGCCTCCGTAAAGTAAAAGCCAAAATTACATAGTTCACCAAAAGCAGGTATGTAATGTGTTCCCTCACTTCTCTTTTAGCGATCATGGCGCAGATACTGTAAAGAGGAGCAGAGGCAGCGTGCAGCAACTTTAGTCCAGGCGGTGTGGAAAGGGCACAGACAGCGAGTAGAGTACCACAGCCAAAAACAGGGCGCTACCAAAATACAAGCCCTAGTCAGAGGCCATTCAGCACGCAGGAGGTAAGAACATAGACAAAATCAGTGACACAGTTTTTGTCTCTATAGCTGGTTGTGTTTGATAGCATGATATTACAAATATGGTCTACATTAATTTGGCGGGAGCCCTAATAGACATGATGTTGACATATTTATGTTTTATGTTTTGCAGGTGTCAGTCCATGCGTGAGGAGAAACAGAGAAAGGAAGAAGAGGAAAAAGAAGCTGAGAGGAGGGCAGAAGAAGAAGAAAGGAGGAGGAGGGAAGAGGAGGAAGAGGCAAGGAGAAAATTGGAAGAGGAGGAGGAAGAAAGGAGGATGCTGGAAGAAGAAGCCAGGAGAAAGGAGGAAGAGGAGGAAGCAAAGAGGAGAGCAGAGGAGGAAGAGGCAGCTAGGAAAGCAGAGGACGCACAGAAAAAGAGAGAAGAGGAGGAGAAACAACTGGCAAAAGAGCCTCAAACAAGAGAGGATCCTGACATAGAGCTGGTTATGGAAGAGATGCTGGATGAGAACATCTCTGGACAGGAGACTGAGGAAGAGAGGGGAGAGGAGGACCTAGAGGCTAAATCAAGCTCGCATACAGAGGAGGAGGAGGAGGAGGAGGAACAGGATGAAGAGCTGGAGGATGAGGAGTTACATTTGGAGAGCAATGGTACTGTGGCTGAGGCTGGTCCCCAGCTGGATGAGACACAAGAGAAAGAGCAGGATTTGGAGAGTCAAACACTAGGACCCGGTTCACACTCTGATGCAGTGACCTCCAACGCACTTACATCCACATCTCCATCAGATGAACAGGCTCACAGCACTACCTCCATACCTTCCAATGCTGAACAAGACAGAGTACGACCTCCACTTACTCTTAGTAAGAGCCAGTCATCCCGGAGCCAGGAGAAGAGGGAGCAAAGGAGACAAAGAGGACTGGAACACAATCAGAGAGAGACTGATCGAGCCGCCTCTTCCTCCATCTCCTCAGCCGCCAGCAAAGACCAAATCTCCCGGCCGAAGAGCAGAAGCCTGGAGATCTCTAAGCCTAAAGAGCATTCAGATAGCAAAGAGCTGGACCAGTACACTTTTGTGGCCTGGAAGATGAAGGAAGAAAAGGGCGGGAAGAAGGAGACAAAGACTTCGCCACCTGCTGCTTCAGGTCTTGTTCGTCCATCTACGTTGTCCCTAAGGCCTGCCGACTCTATACCTGAGAAAAATGGCCTGGGGGATGGAGCAGGAGCAGTAAACCTGCATCGCCGTCCTGGAGCAATCAAAGAGAAGCCAGAGAAATGGAAGGGGAGGAGGAGGAGTGAAGGAGAAAACTCTGAGAACACCAGCCCTCCATCTCACAACTTGGATGAGAGGAGGAAAAAAACACTGTACGTCTTCTGTAGCAGTCATGTTCTCTACCCTTCTGTTAGCGGACAATTCTAGTGATAATCTTTTCAATCTTTAAACAAGTCCCAAAATAATTAATTGATCCTAATAATGACTATCCTGAAGGTTTTTTTTCTCTGATGTTGTTAAAAAACAATTTAAACACATAAACAGCAGGTCAACCAAATTTACATCTGGAAATATTCCCAACACATACACCATATTGTTTGTTTTGCTAAAAAATTACAGTTTCCTGTTTAAATATAGCTTCAAGAAAATCAGCAGATGGCAAATAATACAATATTACCAATCGTGTGTGTGCGTGTGTGTGTATTGGTGTGTAGCTTTTGTGAGAAAACCCATCTAGTGTCGGTGTGTGTGTTTTCATTAATTGATTGTCTGTCTGCAGGAGTGAAATGGCCTCATCATCAGTAGACAGTTTGTCTCCAGGCTTTGAAGGAGCTGGCACTGCATCACCCAGAGATGTACTTTATACTTTGATCTATTTTCATGCAAATGTCTTGTGTGCTATTGAGAACTTGAAAATGCAAATATTCCACCAAACTTTCTCAAACCTGTGCACTCATTAACTACATTTTCTTTTTCCGATTTGCAGATTCTTTCTCCCTCAGAAGGACATGTCGATGGATCCAGACGGAGCTCCTTTAGAAAGAAGCAGCAAGATGGTTCTGGTCAACAAGATTCAGCCCACGCTTACCCATCCACACCAGACAGGTAACAAACACACTGGTGTATTCTGAACTGGCTTATTTTATACACACAGGTTTGGTGTTTGTGTGTGCGCAAGAGTGACAGAGAAGAGCTGAGTTCTGGGCTCTCCTTGTGCTGAAAAAAAGGTTTAATGGTTAGAGAATGGAAAATGTCAAAGGTGGCACAATAGAAACTGATCTGCTGTTAGAAATTAAGGAGATGTGAGAAACAATATTGTGAATCTTCACTTCCATTGACAACATCTCCTTAATAATCACACAGTGGTTTTGTTTAACAGGTCTTATGAATATTCTTCCAAGCTTGTGTTTCCATGCCCTGCAGGTCGGTCGGTTTCTTCAGCAAGATTTTGAAGAAACGACCCCACAAAGAGGCTCAGACGCCAGACAACGGAGAACTGACACTTGCTCAGATTCTCAGTGAATTACCAACAGGAGGGGAAGGTAAATAATATAAACAGTGGCCAGAGATTGTCAAGTCACCGAAAACTAATAGAAAGTATTTTTGGAGTATATTTTATGAAAAAACTGCTCAAGTGTTTATATTTTATCATCAAGAGAAATTATATTGTGTCAATTCTGGGACTAAATATGTTAATTAATAATTTACACTAAAGCTGTTAGACCAGTGCAGTTCACTGCTTTTTCACCTCATGACGTGAAACATGGAAAGAAAACACAGGTGTATTATCATCTACCATTCCCAGGCCTTGACTAATCCTGCCGTTTGCTTTCTGAGAAAATACTGACCCGTGCAGGATCATGCTCAGTAATAACAAAATGACTCTACTTTGGGTTTAGCGGTATGAGTTCAATTTGTGAAGTGAGATGAAGAAATAGTCCATGTATCATTTGTCCACCTTTTCCCAGGTAGACAGTTTTCATTAAAACAAGTTCTTCTTCTCAGCCCCATCAGGTGGACATGCTTCCCGGCCTCTCCCCCAGCCACATGGCGACCGTGCTGGTAAAGGTTTTAGTCGCAACCCTTCGATAAAGATCAGCCGCGCCACTCGTGTCTCGGAGCAGTGGAACGCCTCACTAGACCGTGAAATCACCAACGCAAATGAGCTGCGTCACCTCGACGAGTTTCTGGGCAACCAAGTAAATGAAAATTAACTATAAGTTAAGCTATTGTAAGAAACTATTTTAATTTATTTAACCACAAAAATATTTTTTGTTTGCGTATCTCTTTAGGTCAATGATTTCCGCTCCAGGGGGAAGCCGCTGTCAGCCACAGAGACCATCTTTGTCACAGCCACCATGCAGTTCAGAGAGAATATCAAAGCCATGTATTCCCTCACAGTAAGTTTGTCTGCAAGCACATAACCCATACTGTACTGATCACATCTTCTCTCATCAAATCACTCTTCATTTTCTCTACTGTCTCAGAAACCCACCATTGGCTACAAAGGTCTGATGACGGGCTACCAGAACAAAGTGATCCACCTGGCAGGCGACAAGCAGAAAGGAGAAGTCCAACTTGTGGTCAACTTGTTCCAGTCCGTGCTGGACGGCTTCATCAGAGGAGAGATGAAGAAAGAAGAAGCCGAACCTGCAAAGGTGAAATACTGAGATTTATGATCACTTGGTAACATTCATCCAAATATGAGAAAGTAATGTATTCACACCTCTGTTTATTTTTCAGCCCGCTAAAGCTCGGAAGAAGAGGAGGAAAAAAGACAAAAGTGTATGTGTGCAGAGATAGAAATCTTCTGATGTGCTCATTATTCTGATGTATTGTACATTATGATTTCTAAGTGAGCAACTGTGTGTGTTATAGATGGAGAGCCCCCTGGATCATGTTTTTGTCAACTATCAGGTCAATATTATGCAGTCATGTGACCAGTGCAGTTCTTACATCTGGGGCATGGAGAAGGCCTACATGTGCAGCTGTGAGTCAACACTGAAATTTTCACATTTCCACTAAATCTTACCACCATAACTGTACAATATATTGATTTATAAATCTTGTCTTACAGATTGTAAAATGGTGTGCCACAAGAAGTGCATCTTTAAAATAGTCACCGATTGCTCCACCTTCTGTGCCAAAAGGGTATGATTTTATTTCAGACTTAATAAGTCTGTATTCCACATCACTCTGCTCATATTCTTAGAACAAATAGACAGCGCAAACCTGTGCCATGGCCACTTAGTTTCACACAGTGTCAATACACTCCTCTGTCCACAAAGGTAAAAAAATGATTCAAAACATATCCCAAATCCAAATGCCATATGCAGATGTAATAAATAATGTGACGATATTAGCTCATAAAGATTTGTACACCGGTAAAATCACTTGATTTCTTTGTTAAAACCCAGTATGAAACTACAGAAGCACCTTTAAAGCATAGGAGTTGTGGCTCTTACATTTAAACAATAGTTTAGTATCTTTGTTCTCAGTTGCAGAAATTGTATTTGTCAATAAATACACAGATGTCTGTTAATTAATTAATATTTCATAATATAATGTTTCATGTCTCAAGTCAGAAGTTGCAGGGCATTTTTTGTACCACTTAAAAATCAGACTATGTATGAAGAAGCTAAGTGATGTTCTATCTTAGTTGTGGATATATAGTATTTAAATTCTGATTTTGTACATAGTTGTGGTGGTGAGTTGACTGAATGTTTGCACTTCTTAATAACTGCTGATGTCTGTCTGAATTCACAGAGTGACGAGGAGTCCAATGGTCAGCACTTTGGGGTGCGTGTGTGTCACCTGGTCAGCGATAAAAACCCTGTACCCATGGTGATGGAGATGATGCTGGAGCACGTGGAGATGAACGGCCTCTACACCGAGGGCATCTACCGCAAATCTGGCTCTGCCAACAGAATAAAAGAGCTTCACCAGCGACTGGAGACTGGTTAGATCTCTTACACATGATGTCTACTGTTAACCAATGTAATCTGCAGGTAGCGACAGTGTCTCATGGAACTTTGCTCTTGTTTTAGACCCCCACCAGGTCTGCCTTGAAGACTACCCCATCCACACAGTGACAGGCCTGGTTAAACAGTGGCTGAGGGAGCTGCCCGACCCACTCATGACCTTCATACATTACAGTGACTTCCTACATGCAGTTGGTGAGAAGGCTGTTCTCCACCAGAGGGCAGCATTTTACAATAGACACAATCTGCACTCTGGACTAGGGTTGTCTTTGCAATGGGTCAAATAGAAAATGTAATTTTCTTTATATATTTGGGGGAAATTGTAAGATGAGGTTAAAATGAAGGTAGAAAATGTTAATATCACACACGAGTAACACTAAAATAAAGGACTGGTAGATTTTGTAATAAATTATGAAATGTGAATAATTATTTATTTTCGTCCTCTTCGTCTAGAACTGCCAGAGAAGCAGGAACAGCTTCATGCCATCTACAAAGTGCTGGAGGAGCTGCCTACAGCAAACTTTAACACATTGGAGAGACTCGTCTTCCACCTTGTCAGGTACAGCCTGTCTGAGTGTGGCCTTGTCTGTTTCTGTGTTATTGTTTCATATCCTATAGTTTATTTTTCTTTGGTTTTATTGCTTCACTAATTACATGTCGTTCTATACCATACATGTTTTAGTTGCATCGGAATGTGGATTTTATATACATGCAGGTATACACAGGTATAAACAAATGCTGATATCCGCTCTCTCTTGCAGAGTGTGTAAAGAAGAGGCTCACAACCGCATGTCTCCAAACTCGCTGGCCATCGTTTTTGCCCCGTGCATCCTGCGCTGTCCAGACAGTGCTGATCCACTCCTTAGCATGAAGGACGTTGCCAAAACCACCTTGTAAGACAGTCATGAATGTAGATGTAGCAAAAAAAAACATTATATAATACTTTTATGCCCTGCTTAAAAGTATTGCCTGTACAGAACTTGTATTACCAGTGAACAACTTAGCCTAAGTACGCACACTTGTGACATCTTGAAATCCCCCCTCCCGTAGGTGTTTGGAGATGCTCATCAATGAGCAGATCAGACGTTACAATGAGAAGATGGAGGAGATCGAGCAGCTGGAGTACGCAGAGGCTTTGGCCATGAATCAGCTCAAACTTAAGAGACAAAACACGGTGAGAGGAAACAACATCCTGCCGCGGAATCAGCTCGGTTCAATTCTGTGTTCTCTCTGATACCATAGCCATATTTAGCCTCAAGCTTGGATGTAAAGGAAGCTATTAAAAACATCACTGATCTGTCATGAACTATTATCTAATACACTCTACATTATACCAAAACAGTGTCCCATGCTGTTGTTCTGCAGTCACGTGGGTAACATGGCCAATGTTCCTTGTCTCTCCTTAGCACTACTGGCATTTACCTCTCAGGTTCTCAGCTCCTTACAAAGGAGTGGTGGTATGTATCACTGGGTTCTCCTGGTACAATAGATTCAGTAGTTGTAGTGTGTTGTCGTGAGTCATGTAGAAGCACCGGTGCATGATGTTCGATGTGGGTGACGTTTGATGCTCTGGCTGCATTTTATTTACTTTATTTATGGGTTTATTTTCATCCATATCTCCTAATATTTTTACTCTTCCTTACTAACTGTAGTAGATGCATGTTGCTGTGAGTTTGGTTGAAAGCCAGCCTGCGATGTGAAGGTTTTGCTGTTTGCCATCTGTCTTGGTCTTTCTGAGGGGAGAAGATGGTTGTGGGTTGGTGATGTAACTCCCTTTGCAAGACAATGATCTAACTTGCAAAGCTAGATGGATATATTTGTCTTCCATGCATTCCCAGCGTCTTGTTATCTGTTTCTGTTTTGTTATTTACAGAAGAACTCAAAGCTTTAAAAGTCATGTTTTGTTGTTTGGCTGTTGAGTGGTTTGTCTTGTCTAGATTGTGGGGATGTCTCTCTAACCTTTAATATTAACTTTTGGTTTAAAAGGTAATTCCTTTTCACAGTGCAAGAATATATGTGTAGATGCATGAAAACCACAGTCACCATCCACCCTGCTCTTCTCACCTTTCTCACTAACAAACAGTTTGAATCTGTTTCAGATATCGGTCAAAGCATCTCTGTGTCATACTTAATGTTTATTTGTTGTTATAAGTATAATTAGTACATCAATAATTCTATTCATATTATAAACACATACTGGATATTTTCCGATTGAGTCGAGATGTCAGTGCATGATTTTATGTGTTGTGCAGGTTCATGAGAAGGCCAGTTCTGATCTCAGTGTGGTTCCTGAAAACGAGCCTCTGGACTCAGACACAGAGGCTGAGAAGAACCTCGTGGAACGCATCAAGTCCATCAAACAGGAGAAGTAAAGACGACTTATTTATGAGTTCACAGATGTCCTGTCTTCTTCGCCAGTCTCTCATTCCTCTAACGTCCTTATCATGTGTCCCTCTGAAGAGAGGATCTGGCCTGCCGACTGCCAGAGATGGAGCAGCCCGGTTCAGACCAAGAGAACTTGGACTCCGAAGCCTCGCTTAGCTCTGAGAGTCTTTTGGACGAGCAGCAGCGCTCTTCTGCTCACAACTCAGAGCCTGAAGGTCAGTATTAAGGTACAGTCTGGACTCTCCTTCTGTCCGTTTCTCTCACTCACCTATGGGTTTCTGACCAGACCACGGGGGCCACTGGGTTGGGCCCTTCCTGTTTTTTTATGGTGCAGGTCTGGACCAGTGATGGTGATTGGGGCGGTGACGTCTCTCTGTAACAAAGCAGGTTGGAGGAACAGCAACCGTGTTTGTGTTTGTGTGTGTGTGTGTGTGTCAAATGCATGTGTGGCACAGGAGCATGCTCAAACTTTCTCTGAATGAATGAACTGATGTTTTGGATCACCATTTCAAATCACATGATTGCCTAATTGAACGTAATATTTGGTAGACAACATGGTTGCACGATCTTCCATTGGTCCTCACCCTCTCTGGATTTCTGTTAAACAAAGAAAAATATTTCTCCAACTCTAACCCTTCATCTTTTCTCTTCTCCAGGACAGGATGATGCTCAGCTGAGGAGATGCAAGCCAGTGTGTCCACCTAAACCACCCGACCTGGCCCAGCGACACAAAGTCAAAGGGGGACGTGTCCCTCCACCAAACCTCACCCATGCTAGCTCCACCTCCTCTATATCCAGCTGTGCTTCTTCAACCGCTGAACAATCCAACAGGCAACCGCTGCAGCGCCGCAACCCTGTCATCCCAGACACAGTCAAACTTCCCCCAGGTGTCCACTCCCAGTGTGCAGCCATGAGTCCAACTCAGTCTTGCACTCCTCCTATAAATCGAGCTTTTAAGTACTTGATTAGGAGAAGAGAACAGCAGGGCCGCCGCCGCAAAGACAGCACCCAGTCCCTGTATATCGACAGCCCGGAGTGTGACCTGCTCTTGCATTTCTCCTCCTGCCCTCCCTCCACTTTATCCTCCTCCTCCATCTCCCTAGTGACTCACTCTCCTCCACATGAGCAACATGAGGCGCAAGCCTCAAAGGACAAGAGACGTTTTTCTGACCCCGATGTACCTTACACAGAAGAGGATGTATGACTTGGGCAGAACACAGACAATGGAGGAGGATTAGGTCAACAATCTCCAAATAGACAAAAGAATAAAAAGAATCATACAGAGGAAGAGAAACAGATGAACATGATGCCACAGTGGCTCCACAAAGATGAACAGATGTGACACAGTGGAGTCCGTCATCAGAGAAACTGCTAATATGTTTAAAGTCTCGTCAGACATGACAGTAAAAAAAGATGTTGCCAAGCACCTTTTCTATCTTTTTTTGATATATTGTGTTTACTGTCGATTAATTCAGACGGGACACAGGCTGGATTTTGTGTAGCCTTTTCATGATGACATTTTGGGGTTTTTTGTGCTAATTCAAGGAAATAATAGAGGTTCCAGTCGCACTTTTCATTTCTTAATTATCTTTATGAGCAACGCGTGTTCATCGAACTGTTAGCTAGAGCTAGTGCCTTGATATTGTACAGTAAATGGAACAAGAATCTCATTTTGCTTGTCATTATAATGGAAAATTGCTCATAGAGGGAGGGATATCAAGGAAAAAGAGAGGGTAACGTTCTTGCAGAATTTTTTGTTGATTGTACTGAACCAATGCAAGAAAGGACGTGTTCCAAACGAGGACCTCACCATGCACAATGTGACTGTTGTACGAAAGAGTCTATCTGCCTCCACCTTGAACCTGCCGCACAGCCAACACCAGACAGATTCATTGCCTTCATAAAGCAAAGGGAAATGGGAGCAGCACACGCCACTTTTTTCCCTTTTCGAGACAATAAACACACAAACACACCAGCCATTATGCAACAACCATGCCATGATGTCTTTAAAGCTCAAAATCCTTAATTTCCCTTTACTCCTTTCCCTTTTCGTTGTTTCACTCAGCTGTGGACAGTCACATATTGAGCAGGTTCTGCTTAAACACATTTCAACTCTGCATGAAATGTTATACTAATGTTCCTCTCTGACTGCTGTTGAATGATGTCTGCTAGTGTGTCTTGATGAGGAAGATGTGTAATGTGTAAAGGCGTGTATGTTTGGGACTGAATGTTATTAGTATTAACGTGACAATACAGAAAGTGATGCTTGTAACGTCTTCTCCTGGTGTGAGTTTTTTTCTCAGTGTTGATTTTGGATACAGAATAAGTTTTTGCCAGTTTTTACTTTTTACTAATTCTGTATTCTGTTTGGAATAAATTGAATTCAGAACATGCTTTTTTACAGTGCCTAATAAACAAAGGTAAACTGTATATAAAGAAAGAGTAAATTATGACCCTCCAGAAATTGATATTCTTCAGAGAGGGTTAACCAATGCATTTGTTTTTATATGATCAAGTTGTATCCTTATGTCTGATTCATACATTTCAGAAGTCTCTGAGGTTCAAGGCTTGATATTTATGGTTTGCTCTGTTCTGAATTTTTTATTGCATTTAGACAAGTATGTAAATAGATTCTTCATCCACTCTGACAAAAGCTCATGGTGCTATTGCTTTCACAGTTCAAACAAACCTTTCCATTTACACTGCAGTGAAGACTTGATAAAGTCAAGGTTGTTTCAGAGCTAACTAAGTACAACAGTCTCTTTAACATTTCAATGGAACAACCCTCATCCTTTACAAAAACAACATATTGTACTATTTTCTCTGGGCCAGGTGATCATATACACTACAATCCAGAAATGTCGTGAATATGCAGACAATCAACAATAGTGTTTATTCAAAGTGAGTAAAAAGTAATTGATGTGCATTTCTAAAAAAAAATACAGAACGTTTTTGGCACAATTATTACTTAGTATCTCATTATTAGTCCTAATTTCGAAATAGCATCACATAACTATGGGATATTATCTCAACATTATGACTTAGTATCTCATAATAATGGTGATTATGGCGGACTATTCTCTATTTGTAAAAATCATGGTAAAAGTCAGTAAAGTCATTAAAAAATCTCAATGGGACTAACTTCAAAGGCTAACTAATAAATAAAAAAGCCCTTCTAAAGGCAAGATTACCCTAACAAAGTAAGGATTATAAAATGAACTATCGGTTGAATTTTGTTTTAATTTTTCTGTTAATGTGTGTGTGCGTGTGTTGACAAGGCTACTTAGATTTTCTCAAAGGTTGGTCGCCCTGCTCTTACGTCATTTTTCTGCGACGATGAGTCTGCTGCAAACATGGCTTCCAGACTGGAGATAAATTTCGTCCGATTATTGTCTCGCTGTGAGTCTATCGCCGCGGAGAAACGAGGCGAGACGGAGTGGAGGTTAGAGAAGGTACGTTCCCTTTCTTACACAGTGGAGAGAATGTCAGTGGAAATTGTGACGTTTAAACGTGTCCCCGTTGGTCGCTACTGTTGTTTATGAGCCACGTCGTCACTGACAGTCGAAGGAAACGACGAGAGCAGAGACACAACCGTGTCTATCTGTAAAATTAAAAAAAGTAAACACACACTGCATTGTTACTTTATACAGCTGGAGTCAAGCTTGTGTTGTTACTGCACCGTTAGGTTTGTGTGAGAGTGACCTTTTGCTGCTCTTTAGCACAGCGACATTAAAATACTGCTCCGTCATTAACACACACCGTCCGTCACCTAAACACAAATAAAACAGTAACGTATTTATAAATCACAAGGGCTAATTGTTTTGTGTCATACGGAGCTTTTTTCTACTTAAAACAGTGATGTTTATAGCTGCATAGAAAACCAAACCGTTTTAAATGTTGTTTAGTCCGATTGTATTTGAAGTCTGGTTAATACTGTCCTTCATTTTGAAACGTGTGTGTGTTTTTTTGTCTAGTATGTGTCCGCCCTGGAGGAGATGCTGGTGGCTCTGAAGAAAAGCCTGAGGTGACATCTCTTATGTCCTCATATGTAATCACATGCTGTCTGTTCTCATATATTATCATTGTCTGTTATCATACTGTGACTTAATGGTTCACCTGCAACATTTTTCTACTCTTGTGAACCACAAAGCTTCTGATGCTGTTATTTATCAGGTTTCTTATGTTTTTGAAGTACTGTATATCATTACCATGAAAATAAAGAGGCCTTAAGTAATGGGTATTATGAGCTTCTCTTATAACCAATGGCAAGTGGATGAACCTCAGCCCAACAGTAAAATCTATAAATTGGTATCAAAATGGACAAATATAAACACAATATTGTGTCATATTTTCCTTGTCCCTTAGTATATGAGAAAATAATGTTATCCTAAATTGGCTGAATTTCAACAATCCTTCCAAAAATTATTGACCTCTCTTCCCTGACTCCTGTCATATCACATCCTCTCCTCTCCTCTCAATAATCACCAAATTGTAATTGAAATATAATAATATAAACTATGAATTGAACCTTTAAATATCCAAACGACTTAAACATACAGAGTCAGAGCTCCACATTCCTTCCTCTGCTTCCTTATTCATCACTTGCCGTGGTTAGCAATAGAAAGTTGCTTAACTGAAGAACTGAACGTTAAATATCTTCAGTTTGTAGAAACTTTATTAAAAAAAACAAATCAATAAAAAACAACAACAGCACTATCGTGTCAGGATAATCAGATCACATACATGTGCTTTATAGGTTGTCTTTTAGTCTGTAACTAAACTGTAAACACCTAGTTTGTGTAACATGGGGTTTGTGAATGAACACCTCTGGCTGACTTTGTGCACTCGTAATATGATTCCCAAACACTAGAAAATCATCCCGACACCTCTGGGGTTTTATTTTTTATTTGTGTAGGTAGGTGTTTTTGTGTTAGCATTGGTTTATCAGTGTGACTCGAGAGATGATCTTGTTTTCTTTCATAATTTGTTCATTTGTTCTGCTCTGACTCCTGAAGCTTTCTGATCAAAGTGACTTTTACGATATGACGTGTGATTTAAAAAATGCCTTTCAGGACCTAATGAAGGAAAGTTACGTGTTGTTTCTTCTTCCAGCAAACCCACACCTGAAGTCCTCACTGATTACACAAGAAAAGTAGATTTCCTGAAAGGACTCCTAGTGGCAGAGAAACTGGTTAGTAGCTCTAAATAAAAAAATAAAGATAAAATAATAATAAAGAACAGATCATTAAGACTATTTCCGTTTTTCACAATTATGTATTGGATGTGTGACTGTTACTGTTACTTTGTGTATCTATAGTAGTGCCGTGGTAATTGAATGATTGTCATTTGAGTTCATTACTCCTTCATTATTCATTACTCTTGAATGCTAAAATATAAAACCTGTCTTTCCTACTCTCATTCACAGTCTTCAGCCACAGAAAAAGCTTTAGCCAACCAGTTCCTCGCCCCAGGACGAACACCCACAATAGCCAACGAGAGGATGCCGGCCACTAAAACTGTTCACATACAGACGAAGGCGCGGTGCACAGGAGAGATGAGGGACGAGCTGCTCGGCACGGTAGTAGCAGCTTTTATGCTTTTATAACCTTTAAGCCACTGTAAATGTATACATACTTACTTCATACTTGGCCCCAAATGCTGTGCCGTGTTTTTGAAATTTCTTGATTAACTTTATAAATGTTGTTCTTTGGTGTCATTACAGGTTTTGCCTGGCAAAGGTAAGAGTTGTTTTACAAGTAAAAATGATCTTCTAATCTGATTAAGTATATCCTGTTCCTGAACATCAGTTACATCTCTTACTCTTTGTTTTCCACAGGCACATCAGAGACCGATTTAAGAAACAGAAGGTAAAGCTTGAAATATGATTTCTTATCTGTCACCTCTAATGATGGATATCATGTCCCTGTATATTGAGAGATTCACGTCAGAGTTAAACATGCTTTTGATTTACATTGTTGTCACTGTAAGACCCTTAGCTACATGAATACACTTGAATAATGAAACCTATGTGAAAAATATGTAGACCTAAAAAAAAAGACAAAAAGTAAAATGGAAGTCAAAGGAAACACAAAACAGAACAGACACACACACATTTACCGTATGTAACCCAATAAATATGAAATTTTTCCTTTTTTACCTCATATCATTTTTTTATTCTTGTTTTTAATGTGATATATATTTGTGCACTATTTTAGCTCCAGCTCCACACATTCACCCCACACACTGATGTGCACACCTCTCTCTTTCCCGTCTAACACTTTTCTAAACATTTACTTGCCTGCAGTAAAATAAAAATATGAAAATATCCTTTTTTTTTCTGCAAGCAGAGGTCTTCCTCTGGATGAGCGTCAGTCTGCCACCGAGCTGGACGCTGTCCTACAACATCACCACAACCTGCAGGAGAAACTGGCCGAGGACATGCTCAACCTGGCCCGAAACCTGAAGAACAACACCATGGCTGCACAGAACATCATCAAACAGGACAACCAGGTCTCACCATTAACTGGCCAAGAAATGCTGAAGTATTGTTGTAGTGTAGTTTTTTTTTCCGCCAATCATAGAAAGCCCACACAGGTTTGCTGCTGGCAAGTTCTGATGCATGGGAAAAAAATGACTCTCCAAATTTATCCAAATGTGTTCCTTAACATTTGAGCAATTCCATTTAATAAAATCAAAAATAATATTTTTATTCAGTCCAAATGTAATACAACAAAATCATAATCCACGGTCAAAAAATGGTGTGTGTTCTCCTCCTGACTGAGCAACAACCAAACGCTCCCATCAATCTGAGGCACTGTGTATCAACTTGGTTATTTTTCAGATATTTTAAGTTTTCTGCAGTTAGCTGCTTTTAAACTCAGGGATTAACCCTCTTATGACCATCATGATAATCAGGCCGTCTGGATTTATTTTGATTTTATGGCTGTCGTATTGTCAAAACAATGTTAAATGAGTGAGTGCTTCTGCCTCTTTTCCCAAGATAACTTTCACTTTCAATATCTGGCAGTTTAGGAATACGGTACTGAGAAGCTGCCGTCACAAATGTGTGACGTGCTGCTCAATCGAATTTTCGAGCTATCACAAACAGTCTAGGAGTTATGGCAATGAGAAGTACGCATGCCAAATCCTGGCGATGAGCAGGTTGGTAGGTTAGACTGCATTTCTTTGTTTTTCCAAACATTTTCTCCTGATGGCGTCATGTCTGAGCTGATTCTGTCCGTGGTCGGCAGTACATGACAAATAAATAACAAAAAATAAGAGATCCTCTAAATCCATCTCATGCAGAAGAACTAATGCAATGCAGTTGTTGTCCTTTCACTAAAGCAGGTCATAGTTCTGACAGCTGAATATTTATCTTGATATTTCCCAGACTCTGAGCCACTCTATGCGCCAGGCAGACCTCAACTTTGAGAAGCTGAAGACGGAGTCGGAGCGATTGGAGCAGCACACCAAGAAGTCTGTGAACTGGTTCCTGTGGCTGATGCTCATTCTGGTCTCCTTCATCTTCATCAGCATGATTCTCTTCATCAGAATCTTCCCCAGACTCAGATGATGACAGTGCGCAGCGCTGAACTCTTAGTCCTGCGTCCTCCTTGTGTTTACAAAAGCAGTAGCGACGTGGCTATCAGTGAAATCAGTCTCCTCAGCACGTCTGTGTGTGTGTGTGAGATGCAGATCAGTAGTAGAGTTCAGAATCAGAACCGAAACAACTTCATCTGAAGGACTGAAGACTTTGCACTTTTTGAAACTGACATCCTTCCTCTTTGTCTTCCTCTGATGAAAGAAAGCTCAAAACGCAGGATTTGTTTTGGTCATCATCAGTATTCATGTTTTTGTAACAGGGCAGAACGTGGACGTAAAGAGCTTCATGGAACAGCAGCATAGTCTTAATATCCAAACGGCAGACAAAACAAACTGAGCCTTAACTATTTTCACCAGTTCGCTTATTAGCCATTCAGTACATTTAAGTCTGAGTCATGCTTTCCACCCTGTAGATCATACTGTATTTCAGAGGTCATGAGTCGGCCACTACCCAGTTCATTTTACCCTGGAAATCCACAATTTTAATATTTTTTGGTAATTTAAAAACAAACTGATTCTGTCCTAGAAACTAATTAGTTATATTTTTTGCTTTAAACCCTCTGATTAGTATCCATATACGTATGGAGTATATATGGAGCATTATACATCACAAAGTTGTGGTAGGAGTTTTATCTGCTGGAATAAGTCGGTGAACATTATTGTTGAGCGTTTCAGATCTTCATGCTGTTTGATGTCTTTCACCACTCCACATGTTCACGTTGTCCTCAGTCCTGTTCATTGTTAAACGTCTCTGTCAGTGGTAAAGTGGCTGATTCCATAAATGTATATTAGGTAATTAGTTGGTGGTGATGAATGCAGATGTCGAAGAATCCCCCATTTATTCCTGCGAGTGTTAGTTCCAAAGGGTTGTGCTTGTGTGTGTGTTTGTGTGTGAGTACGGGACCACAACAAAAGGTGGTTCCAGAGAACATTAAATAAAATAGTTAATTTTGTGTGTGTGTGTGGAGCTGCTCTCAAACAGGCACTGAACTTTGAAGATCAGCTGTGTGTCCGAACGCCAGTGTCGGCCGAAGTCGCTGCAGAAATGTTTCCTTATTATAATCTCAGGTTTACGTCCGTGTGTGAGTTAATGTGACGACAAAGCAAGAGAAACTGTGCAGTCAGGGATGCAGTGTTCTGCTTCCTGTGTGATCAAGCCTGGATCCTCCAGGGATTCACACGTCTCACCCAGATAATGTCCCCATACATTGTTCATTAGTGAACATCAACCTCTAGGGAAAAGTTAGACCCAAAGCCTCAAACATTATCTGCAAGTTTTTGTCTTTATTTAATTATTGTGTATTAAAGAGTGACGATTGTAATTGGGAGGCATATGTGAGGGAGCAAAAACACATGCAAATACCAATTAAAAACACAAGACTTAAAAGTGAACTGAAAGGTTTAAATGCAGAATTGAAAGTGTGTTTAAACAGCCTAGTATTTTACAAGAAACAGACGACTGTGGAACTAAACATGTCCTTAAAACAGTATATAAGTTTAACTAAGAGCTTTACTTGGCCATAAATATCAGTGAGAGGGGGAAAATTGTTCGATAAATGAGGACCAGAGAGTGTGAGAGCAATGATTTTGAGTTTCCTAATCTTGGTTCATTTACTGTGAATCAGCTCTAAAACTGGAAAGAAAACAAGAAATGTGAAGAAAATTTAAAAAAGAAAATACACGACAGAATTACAACAACATAGAGAAACATAGTTGGATTTTTAACATGTGGAAGAGAGAAAAGAAACAGACATTTAAAATGGGTGAATGTTATTTTTTTCCACTACACACTTTATAAAAATAAAACTACAATAACAGAATTCATAAAATGTGCACAAATAAAACTTCAAATCAATAAGTTTTTAAAGAACCGAAAGAGAAACCGAACATGTATTAGAGTCATGTCTGAAAACAGCTTTCAGAGCGACAACCAGTGATGCAGTGACATCATGTGGCCACTGTGTGTCACTCACGGTCTTACGGTGTGAGCACTGAATGACCACAATGACCCTGATGACGTGATGAAATCATGAATCCTAAGTTGACGCCCCCACGACTCATTTAGAAGTGATCTGTGAAAGTGCAGTGTGGCTAAATAAAGGCACTTCCTCCAAAAAACAGAAGGCACACGGGCACCATATTATGTGACGGAGGCATCTTTGCATCTGTTTCTCCTTAATTTCACCTGGAAACAAAAGCATTTCATTCCTGTAAGATTGTATTTTTCATGCACACACACACACAGGTTTCTCACAGGTCTCACATTCCTGCTGTGTTGTAAATATGAGGCCTGTGGAGGTGGCTGGCTTGTCCAGGCTTGCAGCTCCGCTCCTGGCCCTTCCTCTCTTTCTGCCCCCCTCTCCTGCTCGGTGACTGGGTGACTGAGTGACTGAATGACTGGGCCCGGTCTGCTGTGTATTTTAGGATCCCTGGGGGGTATTTTGCCTGCTGGAACCTGAGGTATGCAGGCCACCAGGAGACCAAATGAGGTTGTGTCACTGCGGAGGATCATCATCATGGCTCAGTTTAATCACAGCTGTTTGCGGCTCAGTTTTCAGGCCTTTTCGCTCATGTTCTGGCCGTGAGAGCCGCACTGTGATGCTACAACTGTGATCTGAACTGCACCACATGACTTCATCACTGGGGCAGTTTGTCATCTCCATTACACTTGTGTTATCCCTGTAACAGAAACGGGTTCTCGCTCATTTGTGTTTTGAGTTCGCCACAGCAAAAACCTCCATGTTTGGCTCATTAATTTAACTTCTTTTTACTTTCTCAGTTGTTTTCCCACAGGACCAATTTAAAATAGCGTGTGTGCAAAGTTGTCTTTTGTAAATTTAGCTTCCCTCATTATGATAGATAGAAAGATTTACATATACAGTAGACATTATTACATACAGATTTACAGAATTTTATACAATATACAATGTAATTTAACCCGAGTTTGAAACGCACATGCTTAATTCATGTGTGGTTATTTATGTAAATTAAATAATAATAATGATACTTTTTTACTTGATAGTAAATTTTTTTATCCACACTTGAGACCTAGACAGACACAAGGTGGACACTGGATGTGACCTCCTGTGGCTGGGGTCAATTAACAATGAGCAATGAGAATGGGCTACCTTGCTCAGGAGTACATCAGTCCGCAACCCTTCCGTTAGAAGCCACGTTCCCTTTTCTGCTGTCCACTTGTACACTGTGTATCACAGGCTATAACTGGATTATTTCTATATACTTAATTAATCCCGTTCTCTCTCTGCATTTAACCCTTCCTCTACTAGTAACCTTCCTAGATTTAGCAGGGAGCAATGGGGTATGGGTATCCCAGCCCTTTGACCTGGTGGGGACTTGAACTGGCAACCCTCCGGTTACAAGCCAAGTTCCCTTTCCACTTGGTCATGGGCTGTATAACTGTATCACTTTTATTGTTCAAATAAAATATGAAAATAAATGTCCTTTACTGTCAAAGCCATTGTCAAATGAGTTGCTGCGAGTAGAGATGTTAGGGCCGAGAATATCTGAAGAATTAAACCATAAGAGAAAGAGCTGTTATTGGCAGTAACCCTTTAAAACAGAGACTATTAATAACAAACAATATTGAATTGTTCTTTCTACGTCAATGTGTGTGTGAGTGTGTCCTTGAGAACAGAGAAGGTGGCGCACGGCTGCTACAAGTGTTGTTTGTGTTCACACGGGAATCACGTTGTTTCCACTCAAACCCAGATTTCTGCCACTCTCTGAAAAAGGGTCAATTCATTTAAGTTA
This sequence comes from Solea senegalensis, assembly GCF_019176455.1. Classification (NCBI taxonomy): domain Eukaryota; kingdom Metazoa; phylum Chordata; class Actinopteri; order Pleuronectiformes; family Soleidae; genus Solea; species Solea senegalensis. Next base: position 8,171,867 of record NC_058034.1, on the reverse strand, counting down.
AGATAACAGCTGACCTTTAAATAACAACTTCTGCTAAACTGTTTTGTTGTCAGAGCTGCACATTTGTAAATAAGTAAATAAATACCAGTTGTTTGTTTTTTTGTTTGCTGTTTATTCTGTTATTTTGTCAGTGAACTCTGAAGATCTCTCAGCAAGAAGGTTGCCAGGTTTGACGGACGGCCTTTCTGTGTGGAGTTTGCACGATCTCCTCTTGTGCACATGGGTTTTAAACCGCGTCCAAACACATGCAGAGGTTAACTGGACGCTCTAAATTGACCATAGGTGTGAGTGTGAGAGAGAATGGTTGTTTGTCTCGGTGTGACTGTGTGAAGAATGTTCCACTGTGTAATAATAACAAGAATAATACTAACTATTATTCTTGTGATTATTAACAGAACACTGGAGATAAATGTTTTAGTCTTTCCTCAAAGAGCAGACAATAAGTGCCCTCATTATTTCACTATTTGTCTGACACAAATTGGTTTTGAGAACTGAAAATGTCACCAAAAACAAAATAAAGTAATGCATATGCTGTAGACATAAATGTCCGCACAAAAGAAAATGTATATTCTGAGCTACTCTCACTCAATGCCTTCAAACTAAAATGGAACATAGGGATCTCTAAAATGGATCGCTCTGTTCTATCTTTCATGTCTGCCAAATGAAAGTACGCTCACTTAAATAGTTCACGCTGAACCTTTAAATAAAGGACACATTTAAAAGGATGATATCAGTTCCCAGCAGAACGACGAGAACACAGCGATCCTCGTTCGAATCCTGATGTTTTGTTTGAGCTGCGTTTTCTCCGAGGCTCCGTTGAGAGAGTTCCACGCTGCTGGAAAAACCTTGAAGAAGATTCTTCTTTCTCTCTTTTTTGGACAAATGTAGCTCTTTTGTATTTGTAGTAAATCGTGGGCCATCTGTTGGCCTTGACATAGCAACTCAGTGGACAAAACATGTCACCAGTGACGTTGACGCTACCCTTGAAAGAAGCCTTGGTCTCCAACATCCTCACAAATAACAGCGCGGCCAAGGATTCAGACATTCTGCCAACACACGGCGTTACACTCATGACAACAAAATTCATTTTCAAAATCAAAGTAGGCTTAACTTGTTTTTTAGTTTTTCTTTTTGTGTGTCTTGTTTTGTTGATAAACCAGAGAGAGAAAGCTAGAACCTGGTAAAATAAATGAAAAACAGAGATATCTCTCTCTCTCACACACACACACACACACACACACACACGTGCATACACAGTCCTAATCTGCTACCCCGAGGAGCCTCCCTTGTTCCAGGAAGGACTCTCCACCTGCTGTGGCAGCTTGGGGCCTCCCAGAGGAGAACATTAAGGGGCCCATGAAAGGTGTGCTTGGTTCCAACATATCACTTTAGTTAAACAGCCTGTTAGTCTTGGTGTATATACCCCCACCAAACTCCACCCCCTTTTACCCCTCTTCCCCCAATTACACCTCCTCGTTGTGGTTGCAGCCTGAGGCAGAGCTCAGAGCGTGAGCTGCCAGGTGCTTCATACTGACTTCAGCTCCCCCACCGCCTCCTCCCCTCCTCACCCCCAAGGCCTCCTCCTGTCTGAGCTGCCGTTCCCAGCACAAGGTTCAGTCAATACCCGGAGAAAAACAAGTGCTGTGTCCAAACCACCTGCTACGTCTTAAACATCAACTGAACATGTTGAGAAATATGTGTATTCTTTGCACCGCAGAGAAACGACTGTTGGGGTTTTTGTTTGCCTGATTGGACTGAACCTCTCTCAAACCTCTTTGACGGTTTGCCTCATTCACGCTTTTGGTTTCCTCTCTGTCAGGGAAATGCTTAATTGGTACAAGAATGGCAAGGCTAACCATTGAATTGGTACTTGGTTCCATCGTCTGATTCTGCTGCACAGTTCAGAAAAGCATTGGCAACACTGACTGGTGTATTGTCAGACTCCTTCAGGTCTGTTGTTTTATGACGAAACATGATGAAGCGGATGAACTTGTCCTCGCAGCATCAAGACTCAGCACCTCATGTGCGTTGTACCACCAGCCACAGCAGCTGCGGTCATTACTCGTGCCCACTGCCAGGTCCTGATCCACTAAAGAGGTGAAGGAGCAAAGAACCAACAAGTGAAGCCTCTCAGCATCAGCAGCAGCAGCGGCAGCAGCATCAGCAGCAGCAGCAGCAGCACGACCTGAGCTCAGCAGGGAGGTTATTTCTTCCACTGAGGACTGTTTCACGACTCTTCTGCCTGACAAATAGGCTGGAAGCTTCAGCGCATTAACCCACATGTTCACACTTGGCTGGGAACACGGAATGATAGAGAGGCATTGGGGGGCTGCAGGGGATCAAGTGTGGTGGCCTGACCACAGGAGCGAACACACACACACACACACACACACACACACACAGCTAAAGATGCACTGTTGTGTCTACTCGGTTTATGTGTGATGGACACTTCAAAGATAATTATGACTCTCAGAATAACCTGCGTCCTCAGCTTCAACACAGTGTGTGTGAGTGAGAGAAAGAGAGGAACCCCCATTAGGGTGTTAAGACTGTGGAAGAGACTCACACACACACACACACACAGGGTGGTGGGTCATGTAGAGTAACGGCAAAATGAAAACCGAGGAACTTCCTCAACACCTGTGAAGACGACACAGATTAGGAGGCAGCAGAAAACACCACGAGGGTAATGAAGGCACTAAATCGGCTCGTTCCCTGACGACCTTTGTCATTTATTAAAGGTACAGTAGACGAGATATTTTATTTTTGTCATTGCTGATCAATAATTCAACAACGACCTTTCATCGTTATGTCGAACGGACACATGTTCAGCTCCTCTGGGCTCAACACTAAACGGGCGACGTTAGGTAGTTAGATGTGTTCACTCGAGTCAGGACTGAGGCACTTCTGCGCGTGCAAGTCAACTTTAGTACTCTATTGGTACTCTGGATTGCGGTGGGGGCGGGGCATCAAGAGTTCTAGCTCAACTCATGGCGGCTGAGCTCGACGCCACGCGGTTTGGCATCAGGCATGTCGTTTCACCATTTTACCATAGTACCTCCCCAACGCGACAGGCAAAGCAGTTATTTTATTAGTTAGTAATCAGATTAGTTTAAAAAAGATTAGTTCAGTACTTCCTGCATGACCATTCAGTTGTGTACAAACATGTAGGGAAACAAAAACACCGAAACGACTTTAATAACCTTGTGGATGAAACTCGGCAATCAAATATTTTTTTCCAGCGGCTCTGCTTACGGCAACTTTAATCCCATTCGTATTTATCAACAACAAATGCCCATTTCCATCGCAGTACCTGATGTTTTCATCACCGACCACCAATATTGATGATGTGGACAGGATCTACATGTCTGCAAAACAACTGGAGACTGAAAGACTGAACTACTGGGAAATTCAACATTACGGAAATAATTCTCAGAAACGTCAGGCCGTTTATTGACTCAGAGATTAAGTAGTAAATGTTTGAAATTCTTAGCAGGTGCAGAACGTGCGTCTGTGGCTGAGGCTGAAGTTGTGGAGTTTGCATGTGGAAGATAGTGACTCGCACGATTAAAACAGCCCCTAACGTTCCCATCGGGTCCCTAACATTACAAATGTAAAACAAAATACAGAAAATCCCTCTTCACCCTTTTGTGCCCAAAGGAAATGATGGAAAAAAAGAGAGCGAGAGAGAAAAGAAAAAGCTCCTTCATCTCTGTCGGCAACCCAAATCCTCACTGTGGCTGCAGCCAAAAACGATATTAAAAAAGCAGGCACAACGCTGCTCAGAGGAGATGGAACTTCTCATCCTGTCCCTGTGTTCTGCACCGTTTAGAAGGATCAAACACACACACACACACACACCAGCTCAAATATCAGTACCACAGCATCAGATTCATTTGTTTCCACACTGTTTTGCTCCTACATGTTTATTTGATTTAATTATCGGTCACATCACAGATTGGACTGTACCTTTACCGGTCTGACAGCAGGACAACATCTGCTGGATGTTTTCTGGAAGAATCCTCACACACCAAGAGTCCTTTCTTTATTTCATTGCGGGATCATGTCTGGTCAGAATCAGCCGACATAAGGTAAAAGGCATAAAATGCTGAAATTTGGAGTGAATTAGAGAAAAATATGTTCCAGTTTTATTCTGCATAGCAAGTGAAACAACTACTGCTACGGATTTATATATTTTCAGTGGCCTAACTATTTAGATATGTGTGCTATTTAAATATTTTAAATGTGATCATTCATTCATTCATTTCATTGTCTCCTGCTTTATCCATAACGTACCTGTCATCTCTCTGGACACATATTTCTTTAGTAAATTAAAAGCAAATATGAAGACCGGTGTTTCACAAAAAAATGTGAGTTGATAAAAAGAAGGAAAAGACAGTGTTGATGAGGAATGGCCAATAGGAAATAGGTATTTATTCAACATTTTTCAGTGATTATAAGATGATGAAATAAAAACTGAAACATTATTAAGATATGATAATCTGTGGCCCAATAAAATGTGTATTCACTGCATCCTTTCCTTAATCTTGATCGTGTTTTCAAATGATTCAAACCCCATGCAGAACTGTCCTTGTTCAGACTCGGTCAGTAATAGATAGAAAACTTATCCTTCAAGTACATTTCCTTCAGTCATAATTCACCACCTCAGTTTCTTTTTCATTTCTACTGCAAACATGTCACTCAAAACAAACATGACAGAATACAGTGAGACAAGACGGACATTAAATAAAAGCGTTACATCAATTACACAAAAAAATGGAACCTTCACATATATTTACCTCACAATTCTGTTCAGTTATTGTTACAAAGGAAACAACTGGCAAACATAAACAGTATAAACCACACCTCCCTCTTGTCCTTCCTGTCCCCCATTTTTCCTTTCACCCCAACCTGTCTCGGCAGATGGCCGCACATCTTTGAGTGTGGTTGTGTCAGAGAGGGAGAGAGAGGGACAGGGTGTTGTTTTTTCTCTCCACTGATGCCTATAGTGTTTACTCATAGTGTCAATGTCTCTGCTCTCGATGACGTTGTCTATGTACAGGGCCTTGAGGTGATGTACTGTATGTTGTGATGTGGCGCTATACAAATAAAATGTAACTGAATTACACGGAATAACGTTGTCTCCACAGGATCGGTGTCATCAGCAGGTGCGGCGCTTTTGTGCTCATCCCGACGTAAAGACAGATGATGTTTCTCCGTGAATGTCGCACTGGCCTTGGTCACTGCTGCCGCAACATCAGCGCAACAATCTGTGTATTGTATTGCCCTCCTTTCCATGATTTAACCCGTTTATCTGGCTCTCCCCTCTCTCCTGATTCTCAGCCTGTCTGTGTCCGTCTAACTCGCACCGTAGCGCACAGCACGCCAAGAAATGTTGCTGCTGAATAAAACATCACAGGAGCAGAGAGGGAAGGCTGCGAGAAGCCTTGACCTGCACTTGTAATGTGTTGTGTAGCTCTGAAAGCTGAAGAGACGACAAGAACTCTGCATACAAGACCGTTTAGGAAACAGACAATATGCTGTGCTGTTCCTAAATAAAACTGAACTTGTTGTTCTGCAGGAAAACAAGGATATTTCTAAAAAGACGACAGACAGATTTGGATTATTTTTACACTTACTAAATACATATCCCCTAATTTGCACTTTAGACCTCATAGTGACCTCAACATGCTGTCATCTTCCACAACATGCAGTCGCCCCACACACACTCGCACACTGTCAAGTAAATGTCATTACATGTCAATACCCCTTGCTTGCATACATCGAAAGCCACAGTTTCTTTTTGTTGACTCCCGAACCTCTCGCTGAACTCTCACATGCATCCGCCTTCCCCCCGATCGCCAGCTTCCCTGTCCTTCTACTTGTGAGAACATAAACAAACACTGTTTTTATTACTGTCATTCTGGGAAGTTTCAAGACAAAACACAGCCACCCAGTCCCTCCCATTCTCCGTGTGTAGAGTTGCTGGCCCCGGGGTCACAGAGCAGTGCTGTGGTCAGTCAGGCCCAAGTCGCAGGATGTTGGAAGTAGCATGCCTCAGGGCAGCGGCTGGAAATAGGACTTGGAAAGAGTGAATAGTTAAAGCCTTGATGTCTGGCTTCCCCCCTCATGGTCCTCCGGAATGGAAAAGGACAGGCCACACACACTCAGACCTCTGTCAAACAACTGACAAGAGCTCGGGGGCCAGTGCTTAAGTCTTAATTCCAGCAGGTCAATAACAATAGTAAAAGGCAAACGGAAGAGGAAACTAATCAGGGATAGTGGCAGTTTTGCTTGGCATCCACGTTATGTCCAATTTTATTTATGGAGGAGACGGTTCGGCGGGGGAAGCAGCTTTGTCTACGCTGGGCCAGGATTCTATCAAAAGTAGCAGTTAGTCTCTCGCTCCCCTTTAATTGATGGTGTCATGAACGCTGTAATCTGTCTTTGATCCTCTCACAAGGAGTAGTTCTCACCTTGGATGTGGTGTTTGCAACGTCCAGGATGGGTGGTGTGTGTGGCTGAGTCTGTTTCCTCTGTAAACACTAATACAATGCTTCTACATTTATCCCACAACCATGCCTCATTCTCAGGAAGTAATGAAGTGTTTCCCCTTTCTCGTACTCGATCTCTGTCAGGGAGAAAATACTGCCCACCTTTTGACCGCTCCTGTTTATTTCTCTAAATGTATTTGCAAAGGTGTAGATGCACGGAACAGCGTTGTTCTTTGTCTTTGCCATTCCTCTTGCATGCACCACTTACAGACCTGTTTGTTGACAGGCTATACATTCCAATTGCATGCTTGGAATTCACTACAGGTACAAGGTTTAATCCACACGTTTCCAAACTATTTCCTGCTTAGCTCAGAGGTCAGGAAAACACCAGGAGCTATTAAAGGAGCTGGTGCAAAGGTTAACAGTTTTGCAGCTTTGTCAGTCCAGTTTTTACAAGCAGGCAGATCACATGCAAGTTTGATCTGAAACAGTTCATGACCTGAAAATGATCTATCCAACATCTACAGGAGGGTCGTAGGGGGCGCTGGTGTCAATCCCCGCTGACGTAGAGTGAAAGGCGGGGTTCACCCTGGACAGGTCACCAGTCCATCACTGGGCCACATCGAGATAAACAACCATCCACTCTCACGCTCACACTTATGGTGAATTGTCAGTGTCAGGGTTACGGTCAGTGTCCAATTCGCATAATTCACCAAATCTGCCTGTTTTTGGACTGTGGGAGTAAGCTGAAAATGATCGAAACTCGAAATGTCACTTGCATATAACATATGGTGCATTCATCGTGAGTATCTCACTCACATCGTCAGTTGAATCATGAGCAGTGTGTCCTCCTCACACAGAGGCCACTTCCTGCAAAGAAAATCTCGACATACCAGTTTCATGACAGATTGAATGATGAGAAGATGGATATTTAAAATCATGGAGCAGTTTCAATTCAGGGAGACTTTACGGCACTCACATGCAGTAAAGGAAAAGCACTAAATCACACATTTTACAGGAAAATACAGCACTGTCTACAAACAATTACATCCACATTATCTTATCATTCACTGTTCTGGTAATAAGAAAAGACATTTACCAAAATCATGGCCATCAAGCTAACCATACCACTCAAAAATGCAAAAACCATTCCACTTGGTCGATTATTAGTGTTAGTGCTCAAAAACTATTTTTGTTTTATTATCAAGTTTTTTGCAGAAATGCATTTTTGTTGAAATAAATGACAACAGTGACACTTATTGTGCAATCCTCATTCTGGCTTTCAACATACTGATGATGGATTACATGGATCTAATGTGCACATGTGTGAAGGTGCACAAATGACAAAATCAAAAATCTGATTCCAGTTTACGTGTTATTTATAGTGTGTGACTGCAGTTATGTGAAGTGCCATTTGTTTACATGTGAAGGATATCTTGCAAAGAATTAGAGCCATAGGTCAGGTTTTTTGTAGAGAATAAAGTCACTCACTGGTCAAGTCTTCCACTGTGCTCTGCATGGCTCTGGTGCTGCAGCCGAGGATATGCAGGCAAACGGCGACAGTGAACAGAAGGTTCAGCTAATAAAATGCTGCTTAAGTCTCCAGTACCGTGACAAAACAAATTGTGTTTGCTGCTTTTTCTTGCCGTTAGACAGCCTGATGCGACTGGAAACTGAAGTGTGTGTCGCTCTGTAAATCGCTCATTCTCCGCACCAAAGTCCAGAGAAAATCAGCAATTTCACATGATGGCACAGCGAGAGTGTTTTTGTTGATCTACTGCTGATGTCATCATTGAGCTAAAACAAATAAGTGACGTCTGTGTTCAAAATCCTTTGTTTGAATTTACCTTAGAGACACAAAGCAAATGAGACCAGCAGCTGCATGTGCCATGATGTAAAATTGCTGATTTTCTGTATGGACTCTGGTGTGGTAGAGTGAGCATCAAGTTTGCCAACTTGATGTGTTTCAGTACCTTACACAACCACACTTCAAAAAACCTGAACTATCTTTGTAAACTAACTAACCCTCAGCCACCAAAGGGCCATTTACCACCGTTGTATTCACAGCTTTAACTGCCGTCAAGAGAAGCATCATCTAAACCAGTGGTCACCAACGTGGTGCCCGCGGGCACCTGGTAGCCCGCGAGCAGCCAACGAGGTGCCCGCGGGCTCATTTCACTTCACCTCACTTGTATGTATCCATATGATCACTGAGTAAAATGTCCTTGATATTGTTTATAAAAACTGTGATAATCATTAGGAGTAAGCACTGGAATTAATGTGTATGCAATTGAATGCATAATATTTATCATTTAAATGGTAAACTGCATAAAATGTTAATATGGTAGCCCTCCATATTATTCTCTAACCTTCAGGTAGCTCTCGGTCTCAAAAAGGTTGGTGACCCCTGATCTAAACTGTTCAAGCAAGACGAACTACGACGTAACCCCTCACTCTGTGTGATATTTGTCCTCAGGTGGAGTCCGGCTCACGTCATGCACGTGGACATGTTCACATGTGAAAGGAAGCAACAAAACAACAGTGTTCCCATTCTCCCACTGTAAGAGGAAGCACAGTAGCCATATTCTGATGCTGTGCAGTACACACTGTCTTCCTGATGACAAACCTCTTCCCCCTGAGTCCGCACTGCTCCGGGACCTGTGACTTTGACCTGACCTTGACTGCACCGCACATTTAGAGGGCCTCTCTCTGAACGTGTTGCTCTCGCTGTCACTCTGACAATATGTGGATAAATCTGTCACTGACACATCCTCTGAGGAAGGGCATGCAGGTTCAAGCTTGCCATGCAGCACTCCTCACCAGTACCTTATCAATGATGAAGCTAATCCTTTAGCCCCGCACATGGCCTCATAGCCCTCTGAACTGTCCGTCAGTGTGAGGAAAGGACCACATAAGGCAGACGGCAGGAGCAATGGGAGAGGGAAATAGAAAAGAGAAGGGAGCAAACACTGGGAGAAGTATGAAAAACATGTAAATGTTGAAGTGGCTTCTGTCTTGAAAGTGAGAAGGAGAGGAGCAGATGAGGTGTTTGTACATGGAAAGAGAGGAGTGGGCAGCGGACGAGACCTTGACAGTCTAATCTGTCCAGAGATAAGTGTGCTGTGGTCCATTTGTGGGAAAACAAGGCTCCCTGGGATGCACACATGACCCAGGGTTAAGTGCTTTACACAAAAGCCAGGGCTGAACACACCAGAACACACAAGCATGATACACATACTGTAAAGCAGTGGAGTACAACAGAGGTTTACTGAAGGCTCCTTTACAGTTCAGGACATTGTGATAGCGAGAATGCTGTCTCTGAGAGGAAACCTGTTCCCGTGGAAAATAAACTGATGTTCACCGTTATCTTCACAGAAGCAAACAAATGTCTTTCTGCATGTGCAGGGTTTTCTACAGTTTCCTCCCACAGTCCAAACATAGGCAATAGGAAGATTAGGTAAATTGGACACTCTAAATTGACCATAGGTATGATGGAGTGGCAACCTCTCCAGGGTGTGACTCTGCCTCTTGCCCTATGTCATGTGGAGGATAAAGTGGTAGGAGATGGATTATGTAACCTATTAATATTTGACAGAAAAAAACAATTGAGTTGCAAAATGTCAAGGAAAAAAACTTTTCATTGATGTACTGCTCTCAATCTTTTTTACCTCCACATGAGGGTTGCGGGGTCGCTGGAGCCAATCCCAGCTGACATAGTGCTGAAGGTGGGGTGCACCCTGGACAGGTCACCAGTCCATCACAGGACCATTCACTCTGACAACCTCACCTACAGTCAACTTAGAGTGTTGAATTAACCTCTGCATGTTTTTGGACTGTGACAGGAGACAGGAGAGCCCAGGGAAAACCAGTACTGTACCTTAAAGGGATACTTGAGTAAAAGTATCTTACCAAAAAATGACTTTGGTAGAAGTAGAAGTTAGCTTTTATAATATTACTTAAGTAAAAGTCTTAAAGGATATGACATTTACTGAACTTAATTATCAAAAGTTATTTTCTGAGATAAATATATATGTATTAAAGGTTTAGAAGTCAAAGTATTAAAAGGAGGTAGGAATGAGCAATGGTAGAAAAGCTCTATATAAATACAGGCCATTACCAACTCTTCTTCTTCTGATTTTATTTTGTAGTAACGAGTAACAAAGATAGTTAGAGGAAATGTAGTGCAGTAAAAGTTGCTAGAAATATTAATAACAAAGTAAAGTACAGATACGTGAATTTTGTACTTAAGTACCGTAACGCAGTATTTGTACTTTGTTACATTACAACACTGGAGAAAACCCACGCACACACGAGGAGTACATACAAACGCCATGCTTGTTCTGACCAGGTTGCAAACAGGCAACGGCACTAACCACTACTACACCATGTGACCCAGTACATTCATTCTATACTTAATTTAATCATCACTTCTTAACACGTTCATAAATCAGTGAATATGAAGCCTTGAGGATGAATGTGGAGAAAGTGTAGATGCAGTGTCTCTCTCATATGAGCTCAGACTCTGACCCTAACATCCGCACAGTATAAGCTGTGTGTGTAGATAGTCAGACTCTTGGTCTGAAAGGTTGATTGATTCACAATAAAATTTCGGTGACTCATTAATCCTCTGCAGTGCATATCAAGCTGTGTTTCCTTGGTTACAGTTTCATCGCTCGTCTATGTCAGACGGAACCAAACAGAGTTGAGACACACCGAAGCTCCGTGGATCAATGTGATGACCTGAAAGACAGCGGTTATCAACATGGATTATCAACACGAGATGTGTGGTCTTTGAGTGAGATTAATCGGATGACTGAACGCATCATAGGGCACGTAATCGTCCCGTTGATCCGGCCACTGTGTTCCTTCCAAAAGCTTTAGTCTTCCTCATCAATGGCTTAGTCTGATATATAATGTCATAGTCAGCAGCTTTCCTAATCTTCCTCACTGATCCTGTTTCAGATACCGTGCCAGACAGGTGGGCTCTTCCTCCTGTCCGTCTTGATCATCTGTGGCCAGTTCAATCCATTAAAACGTCACACTTTTCCCTTCCAAATCAGATGGAATTAAAGAAGAACTTTAGGCCTGATGATCAATATAATCTCATTTCAAGAGTTAAGAGTTTCTGGACCTAAATGCAAATGAATATGAATAAAAACACTGTAATGAGCACGTAGCAATGAGAAATGCAAATAGGGAACAGAATAAATGAACTGGCAAAGACTGAGAAGAAGAGACAGCACAAAAGTCCAACACACAGCAGCTAATACAGAGAGAAACCAAAAAACAACATCAGACACACAAGGAAAGAAATTACAGTATAAAACCAGAAAGAACGCCAGAAAGCCACATATTATAATGAAATGAAAGTACAGTACAGTGTGAACTTGAAGTGTCACATGGCAGCAGAAGTATCCAGACACATGAAACTTCATACACAAGCCTTTCAACCATTCAACCCGAGCTGTCCCTTGAATATGCTCATTTCTAGACCTGTCCATCCTGGTCACTCCCAACAAAAATCTCAGCATCTTCAGCATCTTTTAGACAGTGATGCTGTCTCTAAGCCATAAATCATAGCCGTCTCAATATTGTCTTGTAAACCTTCCCTTTCACGTTTGCTGCTGTCCTTCTGTCACACATCACCCACTCCACCCTGTCTTTACTCTCCTGTGCATTGTCCACTGCTTTGGACGGTTGACCTCAGGTATTTAAACTCATCCACTTTTGCTACCACTTCTCGTTGCATCACCACCGAACCACCTGGCTCACTGACACGTCGACGTGTCCAGGCTCTATTCTACCTGTCCCCTACTCTCACTACAGATTACAATATCATCTGCAAACAACATAGTCCACAGAGACTCTTGTGTGACCTCATCTGTCAACCTGTCCATCATCATGGCAAACAAGAAGGGGCTCAGAGCTGATCCCTGATGTATTCCCACCTTCCCCTTGAACCCATATGTCACTCCCAATGCACACCTCACCACTGTCTCAGTGTTACATGTCCTCCCTCACATAGTTCTCTGCCACTCCTGTCTTCCTCATGCAAAACCACAGTTCCACTGGATTATCAGCTTTCTCTAGTTCCACAAAGAAACAGTGTAACTCCTTCTGGTCTTATCTATAGTTCTCCATCAGCATCTCAAAGCAAAAATCACATCTGTGGCACTGTTTCTTGGCATAAACCCATACTGGTGCTGCTCGCTGATTTTCACTTGTTTCCACATCTTCACGGTGTAGCTGATCACCTTTATACTCCTGTAATTACTACAGTTCTGCACATCATCCTAGTACTTGAAGAATGGTTACCACTGCATTTTTAATCAATTCCTTGGGTGCTTTCTTGCTCTCCAAGATTTTGTTCTCAACGGCCTGTCCACTCTTCATCATCTTCACAGCTGCCCTCACAGTTTGAAAGCGCCTCCTATGTTCCTGGCCTTGCTTCCCTTCCACCTGGTGTCTTGCACACACAACATATCTACCTTCCTTTTCTCTATCACATCAGCCAGCTCTCTCCTTTTACCAGCCTGAATCCCTACATTTAAAGTGGTCCCTACTCTCACCTCCACACTCCTACCCGTCCCTCTGCCCTGCTGCCTCCTGACACGCTGTTCTCCTCTCTTCTTCCTTTGTCTTCCGGTAAATTTGGGCAAAATATCGAATTGTGATTATAGAGATTTTATGATAGCTATTTGATTTGCTTTATTTTTTCAAGTCATACAAGAAATGGAGCATTACCACATGGGATACAATCAAAACATTAACTTATACCAGGGGTGTTTTGTTCAGGGGCCACATACAGCACAATTTGATCTCAAGGGGGCCGGACCAGTAAAAATAGTAAAATAATAGCATAATAACCTATGAACAACAAGAACCCCTTTGTTTTTTCTCCTTTGTTTTACATTTACTGAAGGATAATTTTACAAAACATGAAATTTCTAGAGAAATATAAGTGCAATTTCAACAATATCATGCCTAAATTTACTATTTACACAGCACACTGGATCTATAAAGGCCCAAACATTTAGTCACGGGTATCTGGATCATTTGACATTACGTTTAGATTAGTGTGAAATTTTAAGAAATTCATCCTGTGGGCCGATTGGACCCTCTGGTGGGCCGGTTCTGGCCCCCGGGCCGTATGTTTGACACCCCTGACTTATACTGTACTGCAAGAATGTGAAGTTGTGAATTATGAATTATTATGTTTACAACATGTGTAGTCATTTTTTTTTAAAATGCAATTTCAATTTCAAAACAGGCACATACCTTCTAGATAAAAAATAACATCAGCAGATATTTTTGTGTGTATATCAAAATACAGAAAAGAAAATGTAAATGCTGTACATTTACATACAAGTCCCCTTGTCCTGTGTCACGTGCCTGCAGAGGTTTTTCCTATGAGTGCAGTAAAGTGCATCTGCATGAAAGGAATGATCAGTGACAATACATGTGATTGCACTTTGCATTGTGCATGTGTGATTGAGTGACATTCAGAGAGAGCTTGTTGTTCGTCGGTTTGTCTGAGCTGCAGACCATAAACCCTGAAGTGCAGGACCAGCGAGTGCTAAAAGTGTAAATCCCAAACACAAGCAGGATAATCCAGAGATATTTTGTCTGTTTAAAATCATGACCCTCTCCTTTGCAGACATAGACGATCTCAAAAACATACACACTGATCATGCATACAGCACAAGCACAAGCACGAGCACAGACACTCTGAACGGAGGCTCCCCTTGGCTCTCCAAGCAGCTAATTACTGAGCCTTCCTGCCAACAATGAAAAGACAATATCCATTCAATTGTATTAATCCCTCCATTTACAGGGTCCAGTAAAGACGACTGCAGAGAGAATGAATGAGAATTGTGTGTATGTGAGAGAGAGAATGTACGAGGAGCTGAGGTTACAAAGGTTTGTGTTGTGAGGCAGCAGGAAATGCAAATATGTGCATTTGTAATTGATTTACTCATAATTTATGTGAACAACACAGTAGAACACTGATAGATAGAAGATACATTGCCTCATTTGGTGTTTTAATTGTGCTACTTAAAGGTGTAGTAGGTTTTCTGAAGAGTGGTTACATGAGGTACTGACTGCAATGTGTGCACCCCTGGTATTTACTGCCATTGCCAGAAAGCAACCTGACACAGATGCTGGCTCTCACTGATAACATGGCTGCCAGCAAATACATTTGAGTCATTTAACAAAAGGCTCACCCAATAAAATCCTTTCCTTCCGAGGTCTATTTCTTAAGAATAATATTCTTATGGTGTTTGTTGCTTTATCTTGACATTAGACTTAGTCTTTTCCAATGGGACAGAGAACGTCAGTGTTTTTACTTTGCAGGGAAATAGGAGCTGCTGGTCTATTGCTGCCTTGTTGAGTATGTTTTTATCACTTGGGTAAATTGGAAGGATTTCGAACACCAGAGTCATTGGTTAATGTACAATTGCTGAGTTTGATGAATGAGGGTATTGAGTGGTTTATAAAGCAAAACAAATTTTACTTTTCAGTTTGAAAAGGCTGTTTATCAATGAAGAAAAGCACCAATGTGTTCTTAATGTATCACTGACTTAAGGCATAGATTTTAAAAGATAACATTGATACTTTATTTGTCCTGATCTGGTGATATTGAATGTAAACAATTGCTGCATTTTTTACATATCAGTGAGGAAAAAATAATTCTTCCCCAAAAGCTCTTGATAAAATAACCAGATGTCAACATGATCCCATGTTGCCAGTAAAAAACACTAGAGAGGGATTGAAGTAAACTCCAAGGAAGAACCCATATTTGCACTTGCAATTGTTCCTTTTCGGGGATTATTTAAAGCACCCGGATTCCCACAACCTCACAGCACAGAATGAATGTTGACAGAATCACAGATTATTCATATAGAGTTTATTTGACATAACCCAGAGGTCCCCAAACTCGCCACTCTGGTCAACCTTAATCCTGTTATTCACAAAGTTGTATTCCTTTGTCCCTGCATGACATTTGGTGTAAGTGTATTGGTTATTTTTAGGGCCAACTACTGAAATGAAATTGTAGTACAACAGTGCAAGAGCAGCGCTGTAGTGATGCTGCATGTGTAGACTCATATAACATCGCTCTGCAGTATGTAGGTTAGTGGGCTACAAATCATTCACTCAACTTCCTCTACTCCCACTGAAAAAGAGAAGAAAATTGTGCTATGAGGAAGAGGGTATGGAAGAGAAGAGAAGAGAAGAGAAGAGAAGAGAAGAGAAGAGAAGAGAAGAGAAGAGAAGAGTGTTTGTGTTTGAAATTAGTGTCAGACAGGGTGGCTTCGACAAAGAGATCTGTTTTGACTAGATTCCACAACCCTTCGTCCTTCAGACCTGTGACATTTAATCTCACTAATACCGCATTTACTCTGTTCACTGGGTAACAACATTCCTTAGATTAACAACAAGCGTTCTGCACAAGATCTTAGTAGAGTACAAGAGCATGTACCCATCCAAGCACACCAACTGCATGCAGTGTGATAAACAGAAGGAAATTCTCATCTATTCTTTTCTTAGTCAATGGGCCTCAAGGTTGGATAAGAAATGTAGTCAGGTGCAGCCATGTTGAGGGAGTATCTCCAGTACTGTGTGCAGTTCAGTTTCATTACCGGGACTGGTTTTATGACATGAACATTTGCTATGTAAATCTGAGGGAACTGCGTACCTTCCATACTGCAGTCTTTGAGGCCAAGACAGTGAGTAATGTTTACACTGCTCTATGACACACAGCAACAGTGTTTTGCCCACAGTCTCACTGGTCCATGACAATGTGACAAAGGAAAATCAGAAAGGGAAATAAATGTAAAAGGATCACAAACCAGTAACAGCAAATAGTCTGTTGGAGACTGTTAAAAGTGTTATTTAAAAAATAAAAATAAAAAATAAAAATACTGTACACCTGATTTAAATTCTCAAATTATAGCAGTGACTCCACACACGTCCTTACTGATTTAATATAAATACATCATTAAATAAAAGTAGTGGCAATGTAAGTGATCATCAGAGATACCAGACTCAATGCTCAGGTCATTTGACTTTTTGACTGTGGGCTACTGTATTTATAACAATGAAAAAATAAATAAATACACAAATCACATCCTTTTACCAAACAGACAACGGTGAAAAAAAAACAATTTAACTTGTGATATTTTTACACATCAAATATTTCATATATTGTGTTTACGAGTCCCAAAATATACAGTTCCGGTCCGGACTGTAGCGGTGATTCGCTCCGTGTTTTAGTGCAGACCACGTGTGGCCCAGCTGAGGTGACTGGCAGGACTTGTTTACTGGTGGAGAGAGACTCACGGAGAGAGAGAGAGAACCTGAGGGAAAGCCGTCGCCAAACGGAACGGGAATCCAAGTTTTTACACTTGACCCGTCTTTTTTAAAATATCTTTTTACGTTTGTTTACCTAATTCCTTTGGGACTACCGGAGACGGGATACTCAGTTTGTGTGTGTGTGCGCGCGTTTGTTGTCCTTTTTAACTCCGTGAGCTCGTTTGTTTTGGACTGGCTAGCTAACATTAGCTGTTTTCCCCCCACATCGGCTAACGTTAATCTGAGAAAGAGACACGGGCGGCGTGGTGCTGCTGCTGGGGAGTGCTTTTTTTTTCTCACGTCGCAGCGAAGCGCAGGTTATACGGAGCCGTCATGTTCGTCCCTTCCCCCCTCAGTGGACGACGAAAGAACTAACGATTTATGTCGTAAGTTTTCTGTCTGTTGTTTTGTGGATGTTCGTTCGTTTGCGGCGTGGTGGTCAGCGGGGGTGACGGAGTTCAGAGGAGGGTCGCAGTAGGGGATAACGGAATCGCTGCACGTTTTTCCTGCACGTAGCTGCTCGGAGGAGTTTCCTGGGATGTTCTCCCATCTGTCTTAAAAAGGCTGAGCCTTTGGGAAGATTGATACAAGCGAGCCCAAGTAACAGAAAAGACCTGTGGGCTTCGAACCCTGCCCGCTCCCGACCTTCGTGCTGACAACTTTGAGCGTGCTACAGGAACAGAGGAGCAGGCTGTTGTTGTTTTAGAGAGAAATACACCAGCAGCAGTTTGATTCTGAAGTGGGTCTTTCCTCACTGGAGCAGTGCATTCACAGAGAAACATGAATCCGGTGGACGTCATTCAGGGACCTCCACATTAAACCTCCCTGCCTGTGGGATTTTATTAATAACAACACTATAATCTCTCTTTTTACTGGGTGCAGCACCAACACTAAGCAGATGAACGTGGACTGGCGCCTCCGCTTATGGAAAATGAAGATTTTCACTCACACGTGTGTCACCAGAAGCCAAGATCACGTTATTTAGAGGCTGTGTTTTTTTCCCCAGCTCACATTTGTCACAGACCAAGAAGATACTCATAAATTTACCACCACCACCCCTTCCTCCCCCCGGCTGGCGGGGGGCAACATTGTATCAGCTGTCCTCACTGGACCTTTAGTTGTTTTTTTTTTGTTTTTTTTAAATTTCTATTATTTTATTTTCATTCTTTCGATATACCAGTGACTTTTTAAAATCACATGTTTGTTCGAGACTGGAGTTTTTAAGGAGCTTGAAGAGGACAACACAACTTATTCTCAAGTCAAAATGAGGCGGTGGACGCTAAAGCTGCGAGCCCAAATTGTGTTTTTTATCATCTGCACCTGCGTCATATGCCAATGTGGTCTAATAAAAGCAGAAAGTAAGTATTCATTTACTTCTTATCGCTGTTATTATTATTATTGTTGTTATCACTGTCAGCGTTGATGTGTTCTGTACCAACTGCACCACCATTGACGGAGCAATTTCAGAGATATGTGACTTTTAAATAAAAATGAATTTTATTAGTCTAAAATGAATGCACCATTAAGTGTGATTAGGACACCGCAGGTCACTAATTCAACAGGAACATAACTCCATGTAGCGTAAATGACAACGTAACAACTAGCGTTTTTTTTTTTATTTTGACGTTGAGAGAGAGCTTCGTTTTTGCGCATGCGTACACTATCTCACCGCGTCTAATTAAGGGGCCAGTGTATTCAGTTATTGCGTTGTATTGTGCCCGCGCGCTCATTATTGATATTCCTCAGTAGAATCCCTCCCTCGCCCCTCCTCCCCGTGCTCTGTTTTAAAGTTGCATATTCTAGCGGCCTGTGTTGAATGCGTCAGCCCCAGGGCCAGATTAGTCGCTGTAACTGGACGAGGGTGGTCTACTGCAGCGAGGCTAAACTGGGAGTTGCAGGATTGGCCCTGTGAGCGCAGCTAGGCCTGCGACACACACACACACACACACACGCACGCTCGCTCGCTCACACGCACGCACGCTCACACACACACACAGTCTGCAACAATAACACATGCGCTTGTCTCTCCTGCAGCCCGAACGTAAACAAATGAGCTGCCGAGACATAATAGTTAATCTGCGTACTAGTATACTAGTCTGTGTATACTATTAGTATTAGTCTGCAGTGATCTTTAGCTCCAGCTCGGACTTAAGCGTGGATGTCTTCTCCTCTGCACTATGTGTGTCCTAAGTAGTGTATTTATCAATGGATCAGCGGTTTGAATTGTAGACTATAGCAGGGTGTAATCCAAACAGTACCGTGGTGCTCTGCAAGACACAGGGGAGAGACAGACAGACACAGAGATAATGACATCCAAATCGAATTCTGTTAAACTAGGAATTTCCCTTTTGAATTGAAGTGATGTTGCAGAAATATTGTGGTGCAAACCCCACCTATGATGGTAGTCTGCACTTTTCCTATTTGCAAAATTACATTTACAAAAACAAATTGGGAAATATCAGATTAGCCCTGTTTATTGAAGCCTACTGTCTTACTGTCTGTTTTGACATCTATGGCAAAGATTCATGTCACCATTACTTCCTGTTCCATTTTTAATCATTCAGAAATTCATTCAGCAAGTCATAACAGTTGCAAGATATTATTACCACTACTAAAAGGAGAGGGAATATTATATACATGTTATTTACTGTATATAGATAATGGCTGAAACATTCGTGGGGAAAGCAATCTAATTTCAATCTTAATTTTCAGTTAAATATTGCTGTGTTATTGATTTCGGAAACTATACCATCAAATATATTAACTTGTATAATGTAATGCAAGGATAAGAACATAAGAATGCTTTAAAAAAGGCATAATAAATAATAGTCTAAATATTTAAAAATGGAATGATACAATTGCAGTCGATGCAATTTGCTATTTGTGTTTCTAGTTAATTAATCATTCAGCTTTTAAGAGATATACACTTCTTCTTGCTCATAGCAAGAAGTCAAATAGAAAATCCAGACTATATATTAAACTAAACAGAATTTTACATTTAACATTGATCAGTGGCAACACACAGACCAGAATGAGTATCGAAAAGCGAATCTTATCATTCTGTGTGCCAACTCACTGTTGTAGTATCTTATAGTTTGAATTAAATTAAATTTGAAACAGTTAATTGTACATGCACATTTGTACATTTGTTTTGGAATTTAATTATGTACATTTACTTGTTTATCAGTTCAAACCTTTGGCCTAGAGTTGCCCTTTTGAGACTTGTGTTGAGTGTTGTAGATGATGTGTTGCACAAGTCCACAAAAAGTTTTTCAGAACATGAACATAGTACATAGGGTAACATAGGGTAAATGTAAGCAGAAAGACCTGTTTAAAATGGAAAAACTAGTACCTCTAATCACATGACTGTGTGCTGCTCACATTTGTCAAAAGTGGCTCCCAGTGGCCAGGTTCAAAGAAAATGTTCTGGCTACTTCACACAGTTCATGTATGCAGACAGAACAGAGGCCCCTGAAAGGGGCTCTTAAGAGAAAATGTTGTAGGTGAAGTACTATTTCTTTTGTTCTTTCTTTCTTGTTTTCCTTTTTCTTCTTTCTTTAACCTTCTCATGGAGTGAGGTACATCTCATTGGTTGTTTCTGGTTTCTGATTAACTCAATTCTCTGGGAAGTGACCATATTTGGCACTCTGGAAATGTTTACGCCTGGGGGGGGGGGAGACAACAACCAAAATACAGAGAATACTTCATTCTGAATCCACACGCTGCCTGACATCTGACATCTCCACCTCAGTCGTGGGAAAGAGGAAGCAGTATTGATATATAAACCATGCTGTGGCTGTGATCTGCTGATTGCTCACTGCACAATGTTATAAGGCTGAATGTGAGACTGGTCTTAGTTGATTTTGTCAGAGTTATCAGCAAACAGTTTTCTGAAGTAACCGCTGAGCTGTCTCCTAGTGTAACTCACTAAAAAACAAGTTGTGCAACTGGGAGCCTTGCCCCCTTCTTGTTCCTCTCAGGCGTGTAAGCACAGCTCTGTTGGAAAGGGGTAATATGTATGTGTGTATGTATGTGCTGCTATTTTCCACAGTATATGCTCCTTTAACCAGGTCTGTCACTAAGTCACTAACCAGTTCTGTGTCTAAGCCGAATAACTGAAATGCACACAACAATTACTTTTTTCCCAGTAAGAGCAATGTTGTTTTAACTCTAATTTTTAAAATGAATGCAAGCTGAGATGCCATCTTTTTGTGTCTGTTGCTTTGATTACTCGCACAGTGGAATGTGTTTGAAGTGGCCCACCATACAGGTGCCCGTGTGTTTGTGTGTGTACATGTCGGTATGTTCCAAACACAACATGTGCTGCATGCAGGATCTCATGTCTTGGCTCTTAATGTGCCGACTTCCGGGTGATGTATGTTTCCATGTATCTGTGTGTGTCTCGTGGCCACACATGAGAACAGTGTGTACTAGAGCAGCAGGCTCAAGAATGGGCTGCCTTGTTAGCACCAGCTCTGTGCCTTGTGAGGCCCCCTGAACTACCATGCTTTCATTTCATCTAATGGATAAATTGTCTGATGTGTTTAGTAATAAAATTAGCAAAAACTTAATTAATAATCTAGTGACATGAAATCAATAAACATGCTAGAGGAGAAGATTGTTAGAAAGCAGGCTGTCAGTTCCTCAACAGAGTCCTTTATTTTAGACCGCCTTGAAAAGCAGTTTTTATGAAGTATGTTCTGGAAACAATTACATGAACCTCCACTTCCAACTATGTACAGATATACCTTCTTCATAGTGAACGAACAGGCTGAACTTAATGAAACTTCCCAAACAGGATACAAAAGAAAAATACACATTTACACACACCAACTCAACTGTCATTACTGCATTGGAATTACTAATCATGTGATTTCCACTTGCTTTGCTTTCATTTGTTTTTCCTCAATAATGGATTTATCTGCTTTTGTGATGCCTTTGTTTTAAAAAAACCTGCACTGTATGTTCAATGGAGTACACATATACATACTTAGTGGCTTTTATAATGCAGAAGATTTTCATTGTACGCTCAGGTAGTTTGTGTTTACAAAGCCAGCAGACAAATGCGTTATGAACTGAGGCTGCACCAGCTGTGTGTTCAGTTTTGTATGTTGGCCAGGAAAGTAATATGTACTGCTAAAGGAAATTAACTGTTTGGGTGTCTTTCCTAAGTGCTTCCTCCTCTGGTCTTAACTACCAGAGCGTCCCTTTCAACTTCTCCTTACTCACCAAAACATTTTTCCCCTCTTGTTTGCACTTGTGTGCATATGCTATGCAAAGCAGGGGATGGTAAAACAAAACATGACCTTATGACTTTCTCATTTTACAATTTGATCAGCTGACAGGCAAATACATTCCTGCAGCATGTTTGCTTGTGTGTTCAGTTTTGTCTGCTTATGACAGACAATTTAGAACAAAGTTCACCCAGTTTTTTTTTTTTTTTAAGGTCATTTGAAAATGCTGACCTCTGTAAAAGCTCTGGCAACATCACCTCTTGATGTATTAGTTCATACTAAAGAATGAGCATCCATTGTACTGGCAACTAACAACAATTAAATGCTTTTAAATCAAATTTACAGTTTGAAACAAAACAATTGGTGAACTGCAGAAGCTTCAGTTTCATTCTTCTATTTGTGATCGTTCTATCTCCTGTTCACTTTAAATAATGTAACAAATGTTGGAAACAATTCATTTCTTTTTCTCATCCTTCCAGTAGGCTACAGTGTAGTTGATTGAAATTGCAATGTATACCAGAGAGAAAAAAACAAATG
This sequence comes from Solea senegalensis, assembly GCF_019176455.1. NCBI lineage: Eukaryota > Metazoa > Chordata > Actinopteri > Pleuronectiformes > Soleidae > Solea > Solea senegalensis. Next base: position 8,149,249 of record NC_058034.1, on the reverse strand, counting down.
CATCTTTTCCCAAAATTGTTCAGCCATAGTGTGCGGATTATAAATCTAAAGGACCACAACAATTTTTATGCTCTCTTTTGTCTGAAATAACAACATGACCCACTCGCCTCACCATTACTTAATGTTGAGTATATTATATATATATAGTTAATCTTAACTTGATCTAGTTGTCTTTATGTGTTTATGATTAAGTGGGGCTGCATCTTTTTAATATAGCGTTTAGCAGATGACCTTTCTGATTCCCATTCATAGATGAAGAAGTGTGATAGTTTGTGTAAACCTCACTGCACAGAAATGTGGTCAAGTTGGGAGGAGACGAATGGTCTCTCCCGCTCTCTCTACCTCCCTCTCTCGCAGTTTGGATCTGCCCTATTTTAACCGTTGGAGATTTCAGAGTAAAACCCAACTTAAGCTAGCTCTGTCATGCAGGCATCAGTGAAGGGCTCTTTTGGGGTTGTTTGTAAAGCAGGAGCAGATACTTTGTAAGGCCATATCCACATCTTAATGTGGATAAATAGGAAAATATCTTATTGCCATTAACGTGTCCCTTTTTTCACTGACTGCATAAGTAATTCTGCCTTTTAAACAAACAAATTGGGTTAATTTTATGTACTCTCAGACATTCAATTGAATTTTATTTGTATAGTGCCAAGTCATAACATTAAGTAGTCATATTTGTTTGTGATTTGTGATGTGTGTTTATTAGGAGTTAATTTAATTACACCTGGCACAAATGTCATTCTCCTCTAAAAAACAAAGAAAAAATACTTAAATTATAAGTATATAAGGGCACTGAGATGCATGGCTGAGATTAGCCATTTGACACACAGCTTAGTAAGTATTCCAGCAGTTATTTACAACCATAAACCCAGACACAGGCTCATAGTATTGATAACTGTTACTAAGCAGACGAGTTGATGCATTCAAAATAATGGAATTGTAGCTATACTGTACATGATGGAACAGATAATTGATAAATTTGTAATTACATCATTTACAGAACGAGGTGACTGTTGAAATTGAATGAAACCATTAAACCACACTTTTCTTCTTCAGGGCATATACAACACTACAGTAACTTTACACTGGAAAGATTCAGGCTGGCTGGCAGAATGCTAATTTAAAAAGCAAAGAAATAATACAAATACAAGTAAAACCAGTCAAGGTAAAAACCCTGGAGTTAGCATTTGAACATTTAAAGTTTTTTTGTCTTTTTTTCTCTTTCAAGCATGAATTCATCTTCATAATCGACATAAACTGTTCTGTTCTGTTTGCTCAGTTATGAAATCCCACCACACTCTGTAGTATCTGCTAGCCAGAGGTATCTGCTTTACCATTTGTATTTCTCTAGTTTAAAGTATCAGGGTTAAACAGAAGGGAGTTGCACTTTATGATGACATTACTGTAGCTGTTTTGAAAGAGCAGTGGCCAATAGCAAAGGTTCCTCATTAAGGCTGACCTTTTAATGTAAATTTGACAGTGGCAAATGTACATTATGGATTTAGCACTGGTGAGTTGGTGAGTAAAATAATGAATTTTCTTTCATAGCATTAGCAAAATCTTAGTAGTAGCTCCTAAACAAGAGGTCCATATGAGCACTAGGCATGTTTAGTTAGTTAAATTGAGGGAAAATCTAACTAACCAAAGCTGTGTTTCCTCGGTTCTCTCATGTGTCCATTCCTTTTCTGTCTATCGCTCGCTCTCCTGCTTTATGCTGGAAGTCCCTCTCCTCCCATATCTATCTCTCATTCGCCCTCCCTCTTCCCATCCCTCAATCCCTCCCTCCATCCATTTGCTTTTACGTTCGGGGTAAGAGGGTTCACTCTCATGCACTGATTTGTTTTTCTGTCACACTGTAGATGTGCACAGCCTGCGGACAACACACAAACTTGTGTACACACACACGCAGACACAGACTTACACACACTGCTAATACTGTACCTGGGTTAAGTAATATTTACATTATACTACATTTACACATTTTTCATCTAAAGCATCAAACAAGCAAGGGACACACAAAACTTACTTGAGCGTGTAACACTTGCACATTTTGGATGTGTCTGTGTCTTTTATGGGCATTCATGCTTGTATGTGTAATTTGTTCAGTGGTGGTGCGTCTGTCAAGGTGTGGGGGGTCTGTTTTTGTACTGATGAACTGGCTGAGATGGTTACTATGGTGACAGCACTAACTGTGCTAGCAGTCGGCTCCAGCCTTCCCCCATGTCCAATGTCTAAATACAATCAAAGCCTCACTGCTTTTAAATCATATTAACCTGCATTTGTAATGTATGATGACAGAAAGTAGGGTAATCATTTTGTGTTGTTTTAATGTAGCCCATAATAACACATTAATGAGTTGCCATTGCAAGTGGTGTACACTCATAGTTGTTTTGCCTCTCCTGGCCCCCAGAGTGCTGTTCTCTTTATGCAAACATAATCTCTCCTGATTGTTGTCTTGCTGCCGTGTGCATCTCTCCCTTATAAGATGATTCAATACATGTCTGGATACATAGGCCATGTCATAATTCACGGAGTCTGGCTCAGACAGGAATCTAGCTCACCTCAATCAACATGGAACCTCCCCTACTTTTGCATCATGTAACGCATGCACACTCTTCCCTGCAGCCTCACCAACATCACAACAGATGGAGAGGGTGACGGGAACCACCTGCTTCACAGAAAGCTTTCCCAAAGTTCCTCTCACTGTACACCTCTGCACCATTTCACCCACATGTCATATAACCAGATGGGTCTGACTTTAGCCATGCCTCACACATCACTGTCTAAGCAGTAAATGTAACTTTTTAATTACAGAATATATGCTTGTATGGTTTCTATTGTTGTATTTATTAACTGGATTGTTTCTGTGTTGGTAGTAAAGGTTTGTTTTCCCCTCTATTGAACAGTACCAGTTATTTCATCCTTGGCAGTGAATCATTTAATAACAAACCATCTAATAATAGTGACACATGGCTATTTAATTGTGTTTCTTAATGCACCTCACATTTTAAACACCATGAGGTTGGGTATCAAAGTGAGTTTCAACCTGACTGTAAAAATAGTGGGGTTGTTAAGTCATTAAGTTGTTCAGCAGCAGGTGAAGTCAAAATGTAACATTCTTAAGAATTCAGTCCAGGCCTTGTGTTTTTAATACCATTGGATAGTTGTTGATGTATGTGATGTGCCATAATTTGCCCTTTGCTGCTATAACAATGTTTAACTGCTAATTAGGAGGACAAAAGTGGAGTGAAAGGAAAGTGGAGTGAAAGGTCCCAAAGTGGTAGAGCTCTCAAGAGAAGATACGAGGGACTGAATCCAGGATAAAAGCGACAGAGATGAAGAGCTTGCACCTAGTTTACGAGCTGGCATCAAGCATTTCTAATTCACTTACAGTTAAAGGGGTCTCATATCAAATCAGACCTTGCTGTTAAATGACAGCATAATTAATGGAAGTCATTTTACAATATCCGCAGTGGCCACAGACCCTTTACTCCAGGGACCAGTCTGTCGTTGGCAACAGTGACTGATTTGTTGATCATTTTGAAAGCCAACATGACTCAGTCATTTCATCTGTGCCTTACCTAGCCTGCTCTGCATATCCCATATGGAAAAACCAACAGAGGACCGCTGCTATTGAAAAATCTTGCTGTGGAAAAACAAACTGCAGGGAAGAGGATAGTTCTGCATGTTTGTTTATTGATAACATGTTCATAATAGCAAGTGCTATAAAGAGGTGGCATCACAAAACAAAAGTGAATCCGATTTCTGAAAAAAAAATCAATAAGTCATAACCCGAGGCACCAAAGATGTGAGGACAGGCCTGAGCAATGGAAAAGGTAGCGGGAGGGAGAGTTGTGGAAAGAAGGAAGCAGAGTCAGGATGTGTGTCTGCATGTTTGTGTATGTTTGTGTATCTGAGAATGTGTTAAGTTTTCCTGCAGCAACCAGTGAGAGCTGGTGGTCTAACAGTGCAGACAAACAAGCCATTAAACTGACCTGGGCCCTTTGCTCTCCATCCCTCCAGCCTACCCTTTGCTTCTCCCTATTCTCCATCTTGGTTTGTCGATTCTCTTGATGTGAAATCTCTCTCTTTGCTACAGTATCACTTTGCACTCTCCATCTCTTCTCGCTTGCTTGCATGCTTGCTTGTTTCCCCTGCTTGTTAACTTGTCTCTGTAAATAGTCTCTGGCTGATACACACATCCACACAAATAATTAGTCTCTTTTAAGGCAGTTTGAAAAAATATTTCCTCCTATCTGGGTGTTTTTTCTCTTCATTTTGAATTTTTGATTCAGCTGTAGCTTGCACTTGGCAGCCTTGCAGCAATCTAGTCAAATCAATAAGATTTGCTATGCTTGGCCATTCACTACACAGGGAAACACCTTGACTAAACCCAAGTTAAAACTACTGAGTGTAAAAGAAAGAGTTGTTATGTTAATTAACAACATGGGCTGGTGTCCCATCAGTTTTTTTTTCTTACATGGCCATTCACTCATATTTGTATTTGTCTCTCCTGATATTATTGCTGTGTGGCTGTAGCTTTATTAGCACTCCTCCTATCTAGAGGACATAAGCAGTCACACAGCCAGATTTGGAGGAAGAAAGCAAGCCATATGGGATGGAGGACGTAGGCTTGGCAGAGCCACCAGGCAGGCGTAGCTCATCCAGCCTCTTGTGTAGCCCTGGTTTGTGGGTCGGAGAGTTGGTGGGGCCGGGCCCTGCAGCTGCTGCTGTGTGGCTGCAAGTCAAGCAAGGATACTCAGCCCTGGCTGCTTCTCTCATAGGCTGAGGCTCACCACACCAAGACACTGCACTGCGCTCCACTTGCTAACGTGGGAAGATCAAAAGGAACATCAGATGTTTTTTCTATTACTCAGTGTGTGAGTGTGAGTGTGTGCGTGTGTGCGTGTGTGTGTTGTCTGTCTTACACTTTGTCTTCAGCACAGTCCAGCCTGCAGTTGATTACCTGCTCCTGTTTCATAGTCTTGTGTTCCAAAATGTTATGTCAGGAATGCTGCTCCCTTAACATGCTTTTTATTTGTTTGGAGTACCACCTGGTTAAGCTGTTTTGTAAGGTGTGGCCAGAATTTTTCAGATGTTTTTCTTTTGGTTTGTGTGTTACCAGCTGTTCCATTGGTTTCAGCACAGGAAACACGCTGACTTCATTAACATTAACAGAATATAAAGTATGTGGCCCTGTGCGTTTGAAATGAAACGTTTTGACGTTAACTGTAAAGTGCATTGTATTCGTAGCCAAAGTGCAAGGTTTTGGAGGTTATAGTGTTAGTAACTACTTCAGTTATTTGACCCTTTCACATTGAAGAGAAGGGAATGTTGTCACTGGTGGTTTTAGAGTTGTCACGATACAAAAACGAGTAACCAAGATACTATACCAGACAAAGTATCACGGTTTGTGGGTTTTTTATTTCAAGTGGGGATCGTAATTTTGATTTTAAAAAATAACATTTCCAATAGTTCTTATGAAATTTCTTTCTCACTGATTTTCTGATGCATGTTAACCGACAAGATAAAAAAAAATGCATGATTCACAATAGTTGAGTGTCACATTAAAATATATCGATGCCAATCCATGAGCTAATAGCGGCTTAAAAAAACACGAGGATTCACACACAATCACACATCTGTATCACAGCTGTGTAGATAAAGTTAAAAATGAGAATATAAAAATGATATATATTTTAAATATATGAATTCTCATTGTCTGGATTAGACATGTTTTCCACATAGCTGCTTAGTTATTATTTTTTGATGTTTGAGATTTATGGATTTATGCTACAATACTGTATGCAGATGTCAAACAGGTTTATTCTGCTGTATTTTCCTCCACTTTGCTTTTACACCTTTATTTTCCTTCCTCCTCCTCCTAGCAGCTACTGCATAAGTCCCAAGGTCAAATGAAGCTCATTGGAACTAGAAAGTAGTGAGTCATTGTTTTTAAAAACAAGTGACAGTGACCACCTCCACCCACCCACACACTCACACACACACCTGTTTTCACTTCCTCATTCTTACTCTCTGTTTACATTATGTCTCTTTGTCTCCCTCTGTCTCAAACTAACTCTTCTCGTCCTGCCCCCACCAGCTGGACGGTAGAGAGAAGAAGGCGAGCCAAAGTCACTAGTGTGATCTGATTTAGGCCTCGCTTCTCTTGGCCAGCCATCTGACAGCACATGTTGCTCTTTTCTACCTGCTTCAATCTGCCACAGTCTGGCCCTCTGCCACAGCTGTAACGAGACCCAGCGTTGTATATAAATAGGTTAGGCCAGTTCTCCTTGCCATGCTCCTCAATGGGAGGCTGAGGCAATGGAGGAACAGGTGCTTCAACCCACACACTCCCTCTATCTCTGCTCTGTCTCCCTTTACAAGCCCCCCAACCTTTATCAGATGTCCTTAAATGTGGAGGTACATGTTAGTCAAAATGCGCATGTTGGCTGCACTGGTCTGTCATATTTGGTCATTGTTTCTTAACAAATTTCATGGCTCACAGAGTGTTATTTTGGTCCTTAGCTGTCTTTGTTTTGGATCTTCAAGTTGATACACGTTAATCAAAATGCCTCATGCAATTTCTCAGCATAATATTTTTTTTTTTTTACTGTACAAACCACAGCTTGGCAGTGGGCGCACAGGGAGCTGGCTTTACTTCTCAAGACTTTCCACAGCTATATTAACAAACAAATGCATTTTTCCACTGGCAGTCTACTTGGCACCACGGTTGCATATTCTCTCTCCTGGGGTTTGTTCAGCAACTGAGCTGTTGTCAAATCTATAATCAGCAGATCACCTCATCAGGAGCTATGTGTGTTTAAGCTGAGAGAGAGAGAGGGGGGGGAAAACTTCTCACAGTCCAGAGTTAGCTGCCACCTGGTTTCAAGACAGTTCTAGTTTCACGCTAAGCTAACATGTGGCTGCCCTCTGCTACAGTGAAAGGCAGAGGCAGGACAGGCCGTGGGCCACAGAGGGCTCTGCTCTCACCCTCTAAAACTGCCACTGTGATCCACTGTCTCACTGCCAGCCAGCACTGGGCTAGCCAGCCAGCCAGCTACTGTTAGCTGATGCATATTAAATTCTCTACAGGGAGCACAACTCTAAAAATAAGAGAAGATTTTTTTTCTGAAACCGTAGCTACACTATAACGGAGGGTGCTCACTGAATAGTGGAGATGGCAGCTTCTTTCAGAGATAGACATTACATTGGCATGACCTCAGCCGCACTGGTCATCCTCATTCCTGAACTGAAATTAGTTGATCCAGTGAGCTAATTCTGCTTCATATTTTTATTCCCACAGCTTAACAAATGTCAAATCAGCCAAATAATAATAAAAAAAGGTTCTTATTTAAAAAGCTTTATAGCTAATTTGATTGTCTGTACAGTTGCTAAGTCGATTCTTGAGACATTGTATGTGCAAATTAATTTTGATTGCTTAGAGTCACATTACATGCTTCCACATTATGTAAAACACAAGGACAGTATGAATTATTTATATACAAATTATACTCAGCATGTACATTAAATGCTCCGTTTTCAACAGAAGTTCCTTATATACAGCCTCTTAGTACACTTTATATTCTTTTTAGTTAAGGACATTCAGTATGTTTACATACAGTTTAATCGAGCGAAGACTGGCAATATACATGCGGAGGAGAAAATCGATTTACTGGCCGTGTCCGTCTGACTCTGCCTCCATAGGTGGCGCTGTATCTCTCTATAAGCTAGTACGTATTGGAAAAGTTCCCTGTTGATCTTTACATCACAGAAAAACAAACGGCGAGATGGATTGTGCGATGGATCGTGCTGTGGTTCTGTGTGTTTCTTACCTGCTGTACATGTTCAATTTCCTTGAATGGACTATCACATTTTGTTAACATAATATTAAAACATATCCTCATTTTAACAACTGGAACAGTTTTGGCATTTTATGTAGTTAATGTTACTGTCCGAATGTGTGAAAAGAAAGAAAACAATTGCTTTTTTAATGCATTTATTTTATTTTCAAGAGACATTCTATCCTTGAGGACACAGGTTGTTTTTTTTAACCAACCAAAACTATAAGTTAATTATTAAATTGTTGTTCTCTCCTTTAAGACGTGCGTTCCTCCTCGTTTCATCTCGCTGTGCTTTCTTTCTGTCTGACACCTCTTGTACCTCCCTCCTCCTGCTCCTCTCCCCATTCCTGCTGCCAAATTAAGTGTCAAACAGACAGGGAAGGTGGGTGGGCTGGCCCACATTTCTCCTTTAGAGGTCCACAGAATAGTACAGTACATTCTCTGCTGTGCTCAGAACCCCCTCCCGCCCCATCAAAACCTGGCTCATTAGAGGCTGATTGGGTTGTTGTTGTAATTAAGGGCTCCTGTACAGCCAGTGAGAGCACCAGGCTGTCTGCTTATGGGTGGTCTTCAGTGGGAGGGTGAACTATAGTGGGGTCACTGTCATTGTCCACCAAACTCCCCCACCCATACACTGTCGACCAGCTTTTTGTCTGTATCACACATGAAGCGTCAACCTGGATTTATTTTGTTTATGTAATTTATGTGATACAAAGCCCCAGAGCATTTTGTTTGACGGGTTCCTTTCTTTAGACACCGAAATGAAAAACTGTGCAGCAGGTGTCTCTTCGTCTGTCTCGATGTCCGCTGTTTCTGTCTGCCTTTTTGTCTGATTGTTTCATTCATGCTTGATTTATTGAGTTTGTGTTAACTTTGGGAATACTTCAATTATTGTTACTATGTTGTTTGCCCATAAATCTCTGTATATAGTCATGTGTTAGGGACTTTGAAGGTCTCTCTTGCGGGGACTAAAAGCTGATTGAAATGGAATGGAAACCATGACATTTTAAGGTTAGGGTATGGGTAAGTTGTAGTTATTGTTAAGATAAGATTTAGTTTCCTTGAAATAAATGTAATGTAATGTCCTCTGTGTTTGTGCACGTTGGCACACTTGTTCATAGCTGCCCTTCATTCATGCGTGTGATCACCAACCGCCTTGTAGGTCTCTTACGTCACTCTCTATTCCTCCCAAGGCTCAGGTTACACTTTCACCTCCCTCACTCACCCACCACCACCTCCATGCCCCCTCTTTATGTTTTCCTCTATGTTTGCCCACGACCTCGGACTCTGTTTCCCCATTCGCTCTTCTTGTGTGTCCCCCCGCTCTTATACCTGCAAAGCAAGAGGAGATGGCTCATTATTTTAAAGACACAGTGGCTGTTGATGCCAGCTGCTGACTACATAACCACCCTTCCTCTAATCCTTTGCTCCCCCTCTCCCTCTCCTCTTCTCCATCTGCCCCCCGATGACCCACACCCCCTTCTACTCCCCCCCCGTCTCATTCCTGTCAGTCGAAAAACACGACTCCATTTTGCTGAGGGAACTCCCAGCAGCACCGTCTACTGCTTCCCCTCATGGCCCACTAACATTTCCTTGTGACAATTTAGCATCTCCAACAGGAGCTGGACATATACGCTAGCCCGTCAGTCTGCCGTGCAAGAAAAAAGACTTAATTGCATATATCACACTTATATAATATTGTTAACATGTTCCTTAGCTGCAGTTGGAGAAGTACATTAATGTGAAAAGGTCTCACTTGTGTCCTCCTCATGTGTCATAAAGAGGATTGCGGGCAGCGGTGAGTTGCTCTCTGGCCCCCATGGTGTTGCGTGACGTTGTTTGTTATGTTGTCACATTTCACAGTAGGTATCCGGTTAGTATCTAAAGCGAGTGGGTGACCTGTATGATGTGTCCAGGAGATGAGGAAACAAGAGGTAGAGAAGTGTAAGGTTGCTATTATTGCTGGGAATAACACACACATAGTAAAAGCAGAAGAGTTTTTTGTGAGTGTTTTGGTTTGTGCTATATCAAGTGTCCAAAAAAAGATGGTGTGGCCAAAGCAAGCCGTCTAAATTGTTCGAAAGAGTTGCTCTTGTTGTTTCAACCTCAGTCTAATCTGTTAAGATGATTAATAGCTACAATGGATTTATCGTAGTTGTTTTTGGCTGCAGGAAAGATGGGCTGCCAGCAGACATGTCCAAAACGACATGGATTCATTGGAATACGCCATTTAAATGTTTCCTCCACATTCTAGTGTTCTAAGTTTTGACAATTGTACGCAGGTCTTTCAACATTTATTTCACTATTATCACAGAATTTCCAGCTGCTCATAGAGATATTTGTGGATTTATATTGCAGTATAAATTTAATTTATATGATGGCTGCATCAGCTCCACAGGCTGTCTGTTCAAGGCTCTACCCCAGATCTGAGCAAAGTCAACTCATGTGTCACTTTTCTCGTATTCTTTCATCATCATTGCAAACGTACTGATTAGTGTCAAACAATTTGGGGAGAATATTGAATTGTGATTTATCTGACAAATATTATTGGTTAAATAGTCACTGTGTAATGGTTTTAAAACGAAATGAAACATTATTGCACAGCACCCTCAAAATATGACCCCACTATATTCTAATGCAACAAGAGAACTTGTTTCCAACATGTATGGATTGTCTTTATGATTGTTATGGAATACAATATAACGAACAATGGAAAAATAAATGACAACCTTTGAGATTTGCTATTTGTGTAGTTTCAAATGGCTAATGAGGTTGTCTTTTACAGCACCTAACATGTTGCTATGGACGCCTGTTTTCTTTTTTTGCAGTAGTTTACTTAAAGATCCATACATTTTTTTGATATCCAATCATCCACATTATTTATTTTGTTTTATTTTTTTTAGAAGTTTTAGAATTAGTTACTTTTGCACACACCACTTAGTGATAGTGAATTGCGCACCCTTCCTGGGATTTGAACTAGCGATTCAATGGGATGACTTGTGTTGTGTTTCTATGCTGAGTCGAGTTTCTACCAAGTCGGTAGTTATGCATTATGCTATCTCGTAGTGATGGGCATTTCAAATAAAACTGATGGTATCACTGGGTATTATATGAAGCTTATTCCCAGTCTCGTCCTGATCAAGGCATTTTTTTCCTTTAAAATCATTAAATCTTTAAACTTCATTGGGTGCTCAACATTAGAAATGACTGTGGGTGGAGTGGCTCAGTGGTTAAGACTGGTACCCTGTGTGCGAAAGACATCATGGTCGCAAGTTCGACTCCACCCTTGGCTGATTGTACTCAATTCCATTATAAGTCGCTTTGGATAAAAGCGTCTGCTAAATGACATGTAATGTAACTGAAACTGTTCCACTGATGTGCTGCTGGTCATAGTTTGTACCTGGACAGTTGACATGTTTGGTCTTGCTAACCATTAACAGAATGGGAAGTAGCTTACACATGGGAATTGACCAGGGCCAATAACAATCCAAAGAAACGGCGCAGTCCACTGCAATGACTGTTTTTTCTCCCATTTTACAATGCATGTTTTAGTGTGATTGATTTTTTTTTTAGTGAGTGCAAAGTGGTGGTGGGAAATTGAGTGTAATAAATAAGGAAAATAAGAAAAGGTGGCAAGCAAATGGGGTTCACACCATTAAGATGCATGAAAGACACTTACAGACAGATTGTGATTAGCAGATGTGTGTCTGAATCATCGATTGAAAACAGCAGACTGGATGGAGACCATTAGATGCTTCACTGATAAGCAGTTCATTACATACTGCATGAACACTCAGGCCCCTTCCCAGTGTTTTCTTTTCTGAAAGATAGACTGGTTGCGCCAAGAAAATGCCTTGATTTTTTTTTTTTTGAAAAAAGAACAGTTTCTGTTTGTGTTGTCTATTTGACCGACACATTTTGCTTTTGACTTTCTCACATGCCTTTTGAGCTTTTTTTCTTGTAAATAGCCACATTTCAAAAATAGTTCTCATCATAAATGATCTTATTTAGACCATGTTGGCAGACTGTATTGTTGATGTGGTATACAAGTGGTCAGGTAGTGTCAACAAGTTAGTATTTCATCTCTCCCCACTAACAGTGAGTTAAATGATCATGTTCGTTGAATGTAAATGGCTTTAGATTAACCACAAATTGTGCAAATGATCAGCTGTCACGTCACTGTGTCAAGCACTTAATCAATTCTCTTTTAACAGCATGATGGACACACAGTTTCTAGTTGAGACACATTCCATTTCACATTTTAATAGAAAATAGTTGTGGCAATGTATTCAGGTTGTGTGTGTCAGGGTTGTCTATTTGTCTCTTTGTTGCCTGATTAGTAGCTATATGAGAGTATAGTACAGAATGTCTCAGACCTTGTAAAAACACCTCAGTCAGTGTGTTTGCATGCATGTTAAAAGTCAGATTTTAGTCCGATTTAGACAATAATTCAGTTTTCTTAATGCCATGTAAACATATTAGTCGGATTAAATCGAGCTAGTCTTTGTTGGATAATGCGAATCATAGTCCTATTACTCCAGCATGTATACACTTTAGTCTGACCTGGTGTTCTGTGCGTGCATCAACATTTCCGTCCTTTTCTTTGAACCCGAAGTAGAAGGAGATGACGCATAAACTGAACGATCCATCTAACCGTCCATCTCACCGTTCACTGTTTGTTTCTGTGACTTAAGGTCAATACGCATTACCTTTTTAGAGAGATACAGCGCCACATACGGATGCGGAGTCAGATGCATGTATCCTCGAACTTGGCAACTTGTCCGATTGCCTGACTCTGTCAACTACGGCTGTGTTAGTTGAATCCACAGCCACAGCTGCTTGGTTGTTGTTATAAAACTGTAACTGTAAAATTCTTTCTTACATCTGCCAAATATATGCTTAAATAGTGAAGCATCCTTCCTTTGTAATTTGTAATTTTCTTTTTACTGCTGTAGAAATGGAAATGTGCATCTTATTATGTGTCACAAGCAACAGAAATGTCCTCTTCTCCTCTGGTGTGTGTGTGTGTACAGCAGTTAAAGAGTATGAATGAGCATGGATAAGCATTTGGTTCAAGGCTTTGTTTCTGTTTAACCCCTTCATGTCTGCTTCATTCAGACGAGACAGTGTCATGCAGCAATTTTCTCTATGGAGCAGTACTGCTTTGTGGTTGTGTAGAGAGAGAGAGAGAGAGAGAGAGAGAGTGAGAGAGAGAGAGAGAGGCAGAGGCGGAGAAACAAGGAAAGGGAGAGAGAGAGAGTGCACTTGTGGCCAGTCAGACTGTAAAGGGGACTTAAGTAAGTCTGTCTCATGAATGGCACTGCTCTACTTTATTTAAATTACCAGTGTTTTCATTGCTTGAATGGGGGGGGAATCTGTTAGTCTATCAGTCTGAATATCAGTAGAACTGAGTAATTTTAGATCGTGGACAAAACCAGACATCATCATTTCAAGGTTTGGGAAACATCATTGAGATTTCTCAGCATTTTATGGACCAATCTACTAATTAATTAATCTAATTTAAAAAATAAAAAAGGACGACATTTTCATATTTTTTTCTATAATTATAAGTAATGGAAAAACACAGGAATTGTTCAGTGATGATGACGATATCCTGTATGTGTTCCTCTGTTTGGAACATCTCTGAAGTGTTTCAAGGGTCATATGTTTATTTATTTCATTTCATTTATCATGAATTAAAAGAAGGTGGGAAGTTGAGAAATGTGTCTAAATAAGACCTAAGTATACATCTGTGAAATTTAACTAAGTTATGACTGAAATATACCTGCTTCTCACATCTGTGGTTTTCTTATCTCTCTTCTTCCAGTCTGCCCGAGCAAGGACATCCGGAACAATGTGGCCAACCTTCAGTCTTTAGACAACTGTACCATCATCGAGGGCCACCTGAAGATTCTGCTTATGTTTAAAACCAAGCCCGATGACTTCCGAGGCCTCAGCTTCCCAAAACTGAGAGTGGTGACGGACTATGTGCTGCTGTTTAGAGTCTACGGCCTTGAGACCCTCAGTGATCTGTTTCCCAACCTCACAGTGATCCGTGGCAACAACCTCTTCTTCAACTACGCCCTTGTGATGTATGAGATGCTTCAATTGAGGGAGGTGGGCCTTCACAGTCTGATGAATATCACCCGGGGTGCTGTGAGGATTGAGAAGAATTCCGACCTCTGCTACCTGGCCACTCTGGACTGGTCCAAGATCCTGGACTCGGTGGAGGACAATTTCATTGTGGCCAATAAGAACGAGAGGGAGTGTGGAGATGTGTGTCCTGGCACGGCCCAAGGTCAGACCATCTGCCAACAGAACACCATCAATGGACACTTCAGGGGACGATGCTGGTCGCAGAAGTACTGTCAGAGAAGTAAGTGTTAATCTATGTTCACGTGTCTTTAAAAACTGAGAGTGTATTCAGTCTGTTCCTCATGCAAAGTCGATCTTGTCTGGATTTTTAGCTGGCCTGACAGGGTGCACACGTCATAGTTTAGCAACTTTTGCTGGATCCCATCATACCCCGCATGGTAACGTGGTCCATCGAAACTCATGATGAGAAAATGCACTTGAGATTTCTTCCATCCAGCCATCAATTAAGGCAACTGACGTTGTCATTCCAAATGGTTTATGTCATGATTTGTGTGGTGCAGACGGCTGCAGCTAATATCAGCAGCAAAGGGTGGTGGACACACCATGCCCTCTGATTAACATTCATCGACTGGATCACTGTGGGTAAGTGATCTGTAATTATAGGCCGAGAATCCACTTGATGTGTGAAATGACTTCACTGCATTGTTGAGTTAGGGGACTGTATATTCAGAGATTATGGGAAGAAATTGCACTGATAGAATGAGGCAAGAGTGGGAGAGTTGACAGACAGGCATAAACAGCATAGTAATGTTGTACAGTATGTTAGATATTGTACAGATTTTATCTCCTTGGAGTAAAAAGAAGCTGTGGGCTTGTTGGTTGCTGCAGCAGCTGCCAGTGTGTTGGCCAGTCAGTCAGTCTTTTTTCTGCTACCATAAAAGCAGAGCGTCTTACAATAGATGCTCAAAGGAGAATGCTTATTTCTTTTAGGGCGATTATGGCATGTGTTGTTTTTTTCTTTTCTGTGTCTGACAGGAAGGCTAACTTTCAAAGCATAATGACCTCGGCCATGTTTATACTTGAACAGTGAATGTTGCAGTCCGCCTTTATAATGTTGGCTTCTCGATTTTCTGCCAGGTCTGACTGTTTGGAAAATAATACAGGAAATGGCTCTCTGTGGGACTCAGTCTCCATCTTGATGCACATACAGGACACATTTAGGGCTATAGATGTTGGAAAAGTTGGGAAAAAGCTGTTATCATAATATGTGAGTAAGATGATCTGGACATTCGTATAAGTGAAAAACCTCTTTGATTTTACTCATTGCAAACCTATGAATTAAAGCTATATAAAATCTAAACTTTCTATAATGTAAAAAGTATGTTTAGAGATACAGCTTTAATGAAAGTTGGTCATAGTGAATTTTTGAAGATTCGATTTGTTGTTGGATATGCTGTTAGCACTTTTACAGTTGTTGATGTTTTACTGAATCCTTTTAAAAAAGTTTCTCCCAAGTGGAAACCTTATGTAAATCTTTTGAAGTTTGATAATCACGGGCTCTGAACTTGGTTTCAGAGACAAACAGCCCTGACATTAAGAAAAGGAATGTCGGCTGATAAACAGGAGGAGTGTGTACAGTGCGTCAAAGACCATGTTTGCATGTGCGTTCATGTCTCCTTGGTTTCTAATAGGCCAGGAGAGAAGGTATGACGCTGAGCCATGCATCATGTGACAGGCACCAGTTTAGTCGAGAGCCGTGTGTCAAAGTAGGAGCCATTTCTAGAACATGATGCAATGGTTGTCTATCCCTGCAGCAGGGGGAGTGTGAGTGTGTGTGGGCTATGTGTGTGGGGGTGATATGTGCACACTTACTGTAAATGTTTGCCAGTGTTTGTATGATATGTGTACTTAAGTACATGGCCCCAGTGGAGGAATACATTAATAGTAAATTATATTGAAAATATAATCCATTATCTCTTTAATCTGGTTTAATTTTGCTTTATGTTGCATGGTAATACAGAGGTAGTTGTTATCTTCAGCCTTACAATCGAGATGAAATAAAAGTATGTGAGACAAGAGAACTGCTACTCACTGAAAAATGTGCTGGTTTGTGGCGTGAGGATGTTTAATTAGGTTTCTGTTAAAACTCACAGTTTACAAACCCATATGCACACATACACACGCATGCAACTGTGTACTCTCACAGACGTAGGCACAGAGTGCAGGAACATTAGATGGGGCATTTAAGTTTATGTGTGAGTGGAAACTGTGGGTTTGTATTTGTTGTGCTTTTACCGGGTTCCTGTTGCCTTAGGTGAAAGTCAGGGGAGAGCCTGCATTCCTCTGATCTCATACATGCTCCTTGCAAGCAGGAAAACCACAGTGTGTGTATGTGTGTGTTAATATGTACATGGTCCTTTAGGAACTTCTCAGAAAAGAATAATTACACTAGACTAAGATGAAACAATTGGGCATAGATGAGCAAGAAACCATTGATAAGGCGTTATTTGGTATCACAGTCACTGGCCAGCACTGTGCTTGCACAACAACACACAACACACACACACGCAAACAAGAGTTACAGATCCACTTCTCTGTGACAAAGGCCACAAAAGGAAAATGCCCTCCTTTCATAATTAGACCTTTCAAACGGTTACAGTCACATAGTCTAAACCTCTGATGGTGGTCGATATGAATGGGTCAATGTCCTTCATCCAGCATGATGACTTTGTGACCCTCCTAACTAGAGTTGAATGCAGGTTGATCATCGCCCAGCTTTGGTCAGCAGTAGTGATATGGATACAGTTTTGAGACAGTGATGTTTTCTCTGACATTAAACTGTCCAGCTTGTGACACAGGCAGTTGTTGGGGCCCACCAAGTGAACTGTATTATTATTTATTAGTAATTTCTATAGACCTATAGTTATATGAGTCTCTCGTTAGCGATAAACCTTAGACGGCACATAGAAGGGACATCGATTTTACCCTTGGTTTTGTAAGTATAGTAAAAAAGCAGAAAAAAAGAGAATTAGTGAAATATGGAGTTGCTGGCAGATAAATCTTCTTTCCGTTCATCACACTATGCATAATGCTATGCTAAGCTAATGGTTTCCTGATCATAACTTCATAATTAATGGGCAGTCCTGAAAGCATTGTCAATACTTTCATCTAACATGGCTAGAAATCAAACAAGCATACATCTGAAAGCATTTGAACCAATGCTTGTATATGTTACAATTAAAATCTGTCATTATTATGCTGCTTTTTCCAAGGTAATCACATTATTGTGGTTTCCATCAGGGCTTTATTTTTCATGCTATCAAATGAAAGTGGACAGGCGGTGTGGAGAAGATGAAGTGGCCAGGAGGGGAAGAGAAGGGGTTGGGCAAAGCAAAATAAACAGAGCAAAACAAACATGGCGGGGTGTTTTTAAGTGTGGCTCCCAGGTACACACACACACACACACACACACACACTCCAAAACCACACACATACACACTTTTGTCAGGGTGGCAAGTTGCCAAGGTAAAAGGAGGCTAAAGAGAAGAAGAAAACGACAGTACTGAGGATGGAGGTGCTCAATGAAGCATGCTGTTGGCCTGCACCCACAACCAAAGAAAAACACTTCACTAGCCCAGCCTCTTAATTGGGGTGTAAAAGTGGCTCTGTTCAGACTGCTTCCCCACACACACTCTTCCCTCAATCTTTTCTTCTTTTACTTCAGTTTCTGTGTTTGTTTCTAATGAGCGTTAAATGAAAGTTTTCCTGAAGCTGCTTTTATTAATTAGCCATTTAGTGCCAGGTGACACAGGGAACATAAGAACATAAACACAGAAGAACGGTCCCACCAAGTCCAATAGTGTTCAGTTGGCTAGGTTCAGGACTAGCATTGTAATGGCTCATTTTATAACACAAATAATTAACTTTAAATTCAAATAGTCACATTTTCACAAATTAGTTAAGTGTATGATGCTCTTTGTGTGAGTTTTAATTGGGTATCGTTTGATTTTATGATGTGTGACACAGTTGAATTTTGATCTTAATACCACAGTTATACCCTTTTCAAGACCAAATTTAGAGAAACAATGTCTTTCATTCAACAGCATATGTTGACATATGTTAATCTGTAAGATTAGTTATAAAAGAAATATTACACACTTAATGAGAATTTTTATATAAAAAAAAATAGGTACTTAAGTATCTGGCATTTAAATAAATGAATTTACACCTTCTTGCCAGTATTATTTGCTGACGTGTATCATATTTTCAGGGTTATAGTATCTTGTACACTGTAAATGTTTTCATTTACACTCAGTGAAAACTGCATGCACAGTTAGATCTGATATTGTGCACATTTTAAATGCTTCATTAATTTTGGTATGTTGCCGATCAGCAAAGCGACGACCTTTGCACATATACTGTGCTGAGCGACTGCTCCAAACATTAGTCCCTGTCTGGAGAAGGCTTGATCTTTTTTCAGGATGCTTTTCACACACCAATCAACTTTCCATTCCTACTAGTGATAAATAGTTTTGAAGGGTACAGTCCAATCCTTGAAGGGCATATTGGCACACGCTTGTCATCTAAAATGAATCACAAAAGGCAACCATGTAATAGCAATCAGTAGACCTGGAGCAACTTTGACCCTGATGCTTTTCTAGTGAGAGGTGACTTGAGCTGGAAATGTTAGATTTTGCTGTCTTCCCTCAAGCTGGATTTAACTTGACTGCCTGTAAATTGGAACTTGTTTTACAGGACAAACTACTTTTTAGGGCTGCAATGATTAATCAATTATTTTTTTGATAATTAAACAAATTGTCTGTTTTGGCAATCAGTTAATTGGTTTAAGTTCTTTTAGATAATTAAAATATGTTCTATGATTTTTCAGCTAACAACATTGAACAAGAGACCATAACAAGTGTTATGTGTGGGGCAATGTATTGTGTGTTTGTTTTACTGTCTTGGTCAAAATAAGTTCACACCAGCATAGGGATTTGGCCTGAGAGTTAATACCCAAATTGAATGATTGTCATTATAGCCAGTGTTGCTACACAATGTGGAATTTTGAATGCAGCGCATTTCAGGAAATAGATTATTTTGAAATGATATTCAGAATCAAAAATGTGAATCTTGCATCTTGTTGTGTTAATAGTAACACAGTCACACACAGAAACATGCATTTATTCTCATTTTCTCTCATCACTATAGGCACAAACAAGGTCTTCTTTACCCTTTTGTGACAGCGAAAGCTTCTCTGTGGGGGCTTGCCTTAAATTAACATGCACACGTACATAGCTGATGCCAGCTTATCAAAGTTAATTTGGATATGTTAACAAAGATGCAAGCTGCCAGGGAGGAAAACACAAGAGCATGATTACCACCTCTCCCTCTGTCTGTATCTATACTTCCTTCCTTATACTCTGCCTCTCTCTTTCAGTTTTTGTCTCTTCTACTCACTCTCCATCCCTTATAAGATATTCATGGTAATTCAAACGTGTGTGTGTGACTGCGTGCGTGCACGTGCGGACACACATTTCCCTCTACTTGCTCCATTTGTACAGCGAGTGCAGTAGCATGCAGGCAGTGCTAGCCGAACGCCCCAGGGGATCTGGAAAAGTCTCCTCTCTCCTCCAGCTCATCAATGGACTGGCACTCCCACATCCTTTTACACACACATGCACACATACAACACAAGTGTATGTGAAAGTGTAATAGTAGACATTCAGATAGACACATGCGCAACAAATACACACTTTCACACACAGCCAAGTGGAGCACAGACATAGACTCGAGGCTGTTAATAGAAATGTAAGTAGTCTATGGAGTAGAGTGGACGGGGGCTTCTGAGGATACCGATGTGCTAGAACAAGATGTATTGTTATGGTTGCTGCATGTTTTTTGTATGTGTGAGATAATCATTCCTTATCATACACATTTTAGCTTTTCAACACGTTAGGATAGGTAGACCTAATGAGGGTAAAGGTTTATTTTTTTCATCTGTGAATGTGTGGTATGGTGTGAGTTTCTCCCTGTGAGGATTTAGGTGTGAGATGTGGAGGAAAATATGTTGGCAAGCGAGCGATTGTTACAGCCTAAACTGTGTCAAAGGATTTCCTCATTACTTCCTGCCTTTGTCCGAAGCACTTCCTACTGCCAAACTGTACAACTGGACCCTGGGGGAAGGCAGGGCGGTGGGAAATGGTGATGGTTATTTATGTGACAGAGTAACTTAAAGGAAAGAAAAAAATTAATTAGTTGTTTACAAGTACAACTGTTTAGATTTGCAACCCTGCAACACAAATGCCGAGCTCTGACAATACTGCAAATGTTCATTTGTTTTGCAGTTCTCCCAAAAATGCAAATCCCTGTGTTGTGCACCAGTGTTTTCAGAAATTAGACTACAGGCAGCAGAGATGAGAGGTGAGCTGTAAAGACTGCATAAAGTGTTTGAGTTAGAGGGAGGAAAATAACACAACCCTCCCTCTGGTTGAGGGAAGGGATTGTTTTCGGGTCTTTGGCCAGATCAGGTCTGCTTCCAGTTCTGACATCTACACAACCCACACACACACAGTGAAGTCATAGTCTGATTAACAGGAGCACGATGCCCTAGTATTGTCTGACATTGTCCAAGTTAACCGTATCAACCAGTCCTGATGTGGTTGTTAGGAACTTCACCATATCATCAGATACACATGATGAATAGTTCAAAGTAAAAACTCCTTGCACCAAAAATGCTGTGATCCTTGATGTCTTTATATGAACTGAGGCATCCACGTCAATACTGCAGTCAAAGCACAAAAGTAACTTATTTTATTTTTATTTCTGTCCCATCACGCTGCACAGCAAAGATGTAGCAAATTAGTTATGATGCTCATGAAGGACACACATAAACACACAGATGAAGAAAAAAGGCATTTAGAGACAAATAATTATTTTGACATCACAGCGCATAAAACTAATGTAGTGTATCCTTAGTTTAAAATGTGACCATTTAAATGGTTCACACATTCCAGTAATAAGGTTTTCTGCCTAAATATCCAAGAAAATATCATTAAAGTGTATTAGAGGTGAGTGAAACCAACTTGACTTGGTACATAGGTGTCTTAAATGATTAAAACGTATTAAAAGTATGCAAGTTACGCGTGAATGGTTTTCCTGATCCATGTCCAACAGCTTATACTAATCTTGAAACCTGCTACCGATTTATACAGTTTTGCATGTTCCCAAATGTAAGAATCATAAAGTCAATATTGTAACAGTGTCTGATGCTGTTTTGTTACTCACTTCATCTACTTGTACACAATTCACCTAAATGTTTAAGGTACAATGCTTCTTAGGTGGAGTCTTTGTCTATATTCATGTAAGTCAATGTGATCTCAGCACATTATGAAGGCTTAACATCATCTGTAACCGCAGCTACTTTATGTTCTGTATTTGGAATATGCGATGCTTAATCTTCGTCAAGTACTTGGAATGTCATGGGTGGCTTCGAGGTGGCACAGTGACTCTGCAAAAAGGAATGTTTTGACGTTTGAAATTCTCAAGTATTTAATTGTTATATCTCCTTCTTAGGAAAAGCAGAGTGTCTCACAGGCTGAGCAGGTATCCCGTGTAAGGTTTATGGAGTTCAGCCTTATCCGACACGTCAGACTTAACAAATAAGCATTATTCTTTCGTCACTCTTAATTTCCTGCTGAATTAATCTCTCACTTACTAATTTGTTTAAGAAAAGAGTTTTTACCGTCGACACATGT
The DNA here is from genome assembly GCF_019176455.1 of Solea senegalensis. NCBI lineage: Eukaryota > Metazoa > Chordata > Actinopteri > Pleuronectiformes > Soleidae > Solea > Solea senegalensis. The sequence continues at coordinate 8,127,555 of NC_058034.1, read as the reverse complement.
ACCAAAGAAAGCCTTTAAGAGTCAGTACTGGGAACAAGCTTTTTTTTTCTGAAACTGCTTTTCCTCAGCTGAAATGGTTTATCCTTGTATGACCTCCTTATCCTTCAAGTTGTGTCCAAACCCAACTCTTTCCACGTATTTCTGTCCAGATCTATCTCATTCACTTCACTGAATTTTGTGTCCTTGGCTTTTAAGAAATCAGCCGTTTCCTCGAACCATTTAACAGGTTTTTTTCAGTGCAACAACAAAAAAATGCCCTTCGGGGAGTCCAGTCCTGCTCAGAATGTGTTAAGTGTCAGGGAATGGAGCATCATTTTCTGTAAATGGGAAATGATGTGCAGTCCAGACAACCTTTTTTTTCTATGTAACATGATAAGTGTAGTAGCTCAGTGGTCGTTAAACTCGGAGGTTGTGGGTTTGATTCCTGGCTCCGTTAGTCCTTGGGCAAGACAACTAACCCCAAGTAGCTCCTGACAGCTGTGTCGGCAGCTTGTGAATTGGTATGAACGATGAGAGATAGGAGATCCCTGCACATAGAGTGTGAGTGAATGGCAAAACTGTAGCGTAAAGCCGCTTTGAGTGGTCATCAAGACTAGAAGAGCGCTATATACTGTATATGCAAAACCACTCGTGTGCTTGATGACGATGGACGGAATGAGACCCGGGGTTGGAGTGAGCAAGTAAGGGAACGGTCAGAAATCAGTGGGCACTAACAGTTGAACTCACATGTGCGCAAAGATTTCTATGAGGACGCGCATTGACACAATGTTGACTTTATCCTTAAAAAGCAATATCTACCTATGGTGATCAAACATTTTTTGAGGAGACACGAGTGTCGCTAAAGTCCTCACCTGCATATAAAAACGAAGAGAAGCTCAAAGACACACATTCTTTGAGTGCTCATAAAGACGGGATGCCAGTGTTGAACACGGGCGTGTGTGTGTAGGGCTGCAGCTAACGATTATTTTCACAAGTCGAGTGCTTGTTTGTTCCAGAAAATGTTGAAAAATGTTTCAGTATTTTTAAAACCTCGAAATGACGATGTTCTTAAGTGTCTTGTTTTGTCCACAAGCCAAAATGATTCAGTTTTAATGATTTTTTTGTTGCGTGGATCAAAGAAATCAGAAAGCATGCCTCAATCATGAAAAAAAATTTATTAATTGATTATCAAAATAGTCGACGATTAATTTAGTAATCGATTAATCGAGTAATTGTTTCAGCCCTGTGTGTGTGTACTCATTCTTCTCATCAAGCACAAGCATGAGCACCATATTATTATGTCCACTCTCATCCTCTTCTTTCTTACTAATTTTCATGAACTGTTTGTCTAGTTGACAGTTTAATTTGAGCATTATTCATTTCCTCTTTAAACTAAAGATCTGCCCTCTAGATACTCCATAATCTGTCATGTAAAGTTTTTATGAGTGACAATTTGTATTCCATATCACATTTAATAGTTACTTTTTCTGTAAAACAACACAATAAATATAACATAACAGACAAATAAAAGGTTGTATCCGTATCGGCTGTCAGACAAGTTGTCATTTTAAATATTAGTACCAGCATATAATTCCACAATTGTTGCATCATTGAAAGAAACCAGTTGCTTCAAAATGTCACTGTTTAGCTGTAAGGCTCTGTAGCTGTGTCACCACTATGCTGTTGGCAGGAGAACACAGATTGGCATAGTTCCAATTTGCAAAACAGGTACTTTCCTCTGACCTACACCTTGTACTATGTGTTGTTGGATTTGTGTTGAGACTTGCAGCATTACTCAGAAACTTAAGAGAAGAAAACTGTAGAATCTCATGGAATAAATCTGAAAAGAAGGGTTTCCACAGAAGCAAAAGAAAGAATTACATGGGGTAACGCTTATGTATGAGTGAATATAGCTTAAAATATAACAAGATAAATCTTGTATCAACCATCTGTGTGTGTGTGTGTGTTCAAGATGACATCTCTCTCTCACAGCCTCTCATAATTCTTCCATTAAATCAGACGCTAACTGAATCTTTAGGTCAAGTTTGAATATTTTACAAAAAGCAACTACTCTCAATGAACATCAGTATATTTCTTTTTTTTTTTTATTAGTTGTTGTTCTCATGCTTCGTCCTGCCACTCCTCTCGCCCGTCCTGAGGTATCCTGTTAGTATCAAAGTCATGCCGTAAAAACTTGCTGCCCATAAACTCCCTCGACTGCTTCTGCTGTCTCAGCTTACCCAGCGATAGCTTGAATGGTGATATGCCTTTGCAAGACCGATCTAAAAATGTTGTGATAATCTTTGTCTGATTTTGCATAAATGCAACCCCAGATGATACCTGACCGAGTTAGAAGACTGCAGTGCAAAATGACTGCGGCTGTTCCATACTCAGCTGCGTCTCTCCTGCAGTACAGCAACTGTATTGAATGGAACAAGAGGGTGCAGTCATGCTGTCAGTATGTATTCCCCACACTTTTTCTCACGACAATAAGATGGCACCACTTCCCTCGTGTTGACCTAATGTTGTCAGTACTTTTACCGACATATATGGGATGTGTCGTCGTTCATCCGTGTGGATAGATCTCTGTGTGTATGCTCCCATGGTGCGCGATGGACATAGTACTTTAATGGGGGAAGACTTGCTGAGCATTTTTACCTTCACAAGCAGCTCCACAAGACTACAGAGACACTCAGGGCCACAATGGATGTGTGTGCGGTTTGTGAAAGCTGCGACACTGAACTGCTGCTGTTGTTCACACAGTCTGCTGCAGAGTGTAGGCTTTGTTGCTTGAAAACCCTCCGAAAAAACTGGATAATTTAATTCTCTGAAGGAGCATTAAATAAATTCCTATATCATCATTTGAAACAGTGACAGCCCATTTTTACTGGTAAAATTGTTTACTCAGTAAAATCTTTACCTCTACATCAGTGGTTCTGGACAGTAGAAATATAGTATGTAGCCTTTCATCTGTTCTACTGTAACCAACAAATGCATCCTAAGCAGCCGTTAATCCATTAGTATGTTAAACTTGTTGACTTCCTGCTTACCCACGGACTAGTTTATTTGTACACCACCTAGCATTTGTAGCATATTGTCGAGTGTCAATCGTAATGGAGTGAGAATAAACAAGGTTTTAGGGTTGCTTGTGAGAACAGTATTGCAGGTGGCTGAGAGTTGGTGTCTCAATCCACGTCCTCTGGCCAGAATATGTGCTTTCTCATCCTCAGTGGACTGCCCTTTGTCCTTTTAGATATTAAGTAGACAGCTGAGTCCTGGCCAGAGAAGCTGCTTTTTCTGTGTTTTCAAGAATCTCAAGAAAGTTCAGTTACCTATATCTACACTCCTGAGGATCCGTGTTCCATTCTTTTTGTCTCTCCGTTGCTCTTCCCTTCTTCTGTTACCCCGCCTTATCCCTCCCTTCTCCTTTTTATTCCCTGTCCCTCCGTTCCCTTGCTTTGTGTGCTCGCTCTCCCCCTTTTCCTTCCCTTTCCATGCTTTGGTATGCAGACATGCAGGAATTTCTGGGCCTCAAAATGATAGACCAAACTTGTCAGCCCTGGCTCCAGTTACTAAAGATGGCTGCCCCGGCAGTGTGTGTGTCTGTGATTGGTGCATGTCTGAGTTTCTCTCCATGCGATTGGTCATAACATGTTTGTCCACAGCTCACATGGGGTTGGCTGTGTGACTTTTAGTTTGTGTTTGTACAAGAGTCACTCTCCACCTGTAGATTGGGACTGCTTAGTAACCATAAGTCTCTCTCTCCTGCGGATGTTTGTGTGCGATATTTGCACACTGCTGCATTTGTCTGTGAATGAGGCATGTGTCGCTCAGAGCAACTCCCCACCCAATTAAGATAAACTGTTAAAGAAAGAAATTTACCAGATGCTTATTCAAAAAGGGCTGAAGCTAGCAGTCGTTCCCCTGATTGATTAATTGTTGAGGTCTTAAATTTCATCTTAAAATGTATTCGTAAAATTATAAGCAGAAACCATGTATTATTTTATATATCTTTTTAGATGAATGAATAATAAATGAAACTTGTTTGTGTCATTTAATTATGCATATTGAGGTATGGTGTATAATTATTATGACAAGAAAGTACGTTAACATTTAATAAACTTGTTTCTCCCATGCTGACACATTAGCCTATAAAATTAAAAGGAGCACAACTAAAGTAAATAAGAAAGCCTTCAAATCAATGTCCCATCATATAGTAAAATGCAGCAGTGTGATAACTTAAATAAATACATTTAAATAGTTTGGGAATTTCATATATAACGTAACACGTCCAAAGAAGCCGCATGAAATCAAAATGTGCCCCTCTGTTATTTCCACCTCCTAATATATACTGAAGAGGACCATCGCTTCTTCTTAATATAGACCATGAGCTAAGGAGATAGCCTCTTACACCTCATGTGTTTGTGTGTGTGTATCACCAGGCAGAATGATGTCCAGCCCTCCTAATATTTAGAATGCTTTGGCTGTTGCCTCCTCTCCAGTGTCGGGTGCTCGGGGGCCTTGTGATGGCTTTGTTGCAACTAAAAAAGGTTGTGCTCTGGTGCTCTGCTCACAGCCTGTCAACCAGACATACTGCATTCTGCTGTCCGTTTTACACCCACGTGACATAGATGACTCTCCTAACTATGTTTTGCTGGTATTTTGAACGGACTGTGGTGCACCTGTGTTTCTGTGTGTGGACATGTGCATACATCATATGCCATTTACGACCCCCCTGTGTGATTCATGACCGCGGTACTAATTAGAATTTTTTTTATTCTCACAAGGCTTTCATGCGCTGTTGCATTTTTGTTTTGCCTGCGTGTTCTGTACCAACATCTGATCTACAAAACCCAGAATTTAGGTTAATCAGATTAACTGGAACACAATTTTCTGGTGTTTTTACAGCTAGCATGTGACCCACTGTAATTTATATCCATCACAAGGGAGGGCCATTGGACATGAGTAGTCGCATAACAACAACACCACTTCATCCGTGGGCCTCCAGCCAACTATCCCAGTGCACAGACCACCATTTTGCAACTGCCATGTCCACTTAGAGTGACCGGCTTTGAAATAAGAAACCAAGGAAAAAGTGAATTCTTCTTTCAATTTGTCTTTTTCTTTACAGGATTGGAATTGAAAGATAAACTTTGTAACACATCTTATCACAAATGGCATTCCTTGTCATCCTCGTACAACATAAGCCCTCGGGAGCAATGCTGTTGTATGCCTGGGCTTGGGGAAAAAATTCACAGAACACATCATGTTCCTTCTCAAGTGCTCTCGAGGGTCCAAAGTGTGTATATATGTATCTATGTATATATAATGTATATACACTGTGTATATATATTTATTTATTTATTAACTTTTTTTCCTGTAGACGTATTTTACTCTTCTGTAACATCATGTTTTACACATTCACGATGCAGCAGATGTAGATGTAAATTCTCTTTATTGTGCAAAATAAATAAATATGAAAAGAAAAAATAGTTGCCTGAGTAACGGCACTACTTCCTGGCGAAGGTGCAGCTCAAAAGCTCCTACTACTAATGTGTGAGGTCCAGTCCAGAGAAATAATGCATTAATGAAAGAAAACACACATTCTTGCTTAATCAATTAATACATTATCAATTAAATTCATTATTTAAACTAATTAACAGCAATGAATCTACTAATGGTTAATCATCAACAACCTTATATTTACCATTGAAATGGGATTTTGGTTAAACTGAGAAGTTTAGACTTATTTTTAACAACAGTAATCATCTTTTTTGTTGTTTAAATAAAACTGAAATAAAACTTCCAAAAAATATATAGTTGGCTAATTGAATTCTGGTATTGATTCAAATGTGAATGGTAGCCAACCCTATGTCCCCCGTTGGCCCATTATCTCTTTCCCGTGATGATTTTAGGCAGTTGGTGCAAAGAGTGGTGCACCCACTTGCACAGCCTTCTGGGTAGAAGAGAGTCTGGAAACAGAGGTGAATATCTGTGTGTGACTGTGCCTGTGCAGACATGTGTACATGGGGAGGCTTAGAGTTTGGTCATATTTAGTGTGTTTGTGTGTTTATTCCTCAGTTCCACCCAGAGAAGGAATGGTAACACCAAAGGGAGGAACTGGGCGGGGTCACTATTAGTGGGAGTGCGATGCTTACTGGAGAGGTTAACGCTAGAACAGAGGGGAAAAGAGAGGTCAGCCTGTGGTAGCAAGGGCAGAAATAGGGCCACAAAAATGTTGTTGCTGATATTTGTTTTTGGTCTCAAGTCTGTTTTGCACACCAAGCTAATTCTAATGCAGCCATGTCATTTCCTTTGTGCAGCTTGTATTTCAATTTTGTTGAAACTATGTCCATGGTCATTTTAGAGGCTAAATAATGTTTTATTACTTAATCATTGGACTCGTGTTTTAATAAATGGACTGGTAATTTAGTATGGGAGTGGATATTTGAGTCATGAATATGTAGCTATGTTTTTTTTTTTTTTTTAATAAACAACTCAGCCTGTGTACATGCAGACACGTGCATGTGTGGTTGCCTCTGAGTGTGTAACCCACTCGGAAGACTTGATCAAAGTGATGGGGAGATGGATGCAGAGAACAGCTTGGATAACAAACCCTGCTCCCCGTGGTATTTGACGAGACGTATGTCTGTAGGAGGGACTGTCTGGCGCTTCATGAGTTCATACTGTGCATGTGTAGATTGAGACAGATGCTCTCGTCTCATCGTCTCATTTGCGCCACTGACAGAGATAAATATAACAGTAGCACTTCCCTAGACTGCAGAAATATAGCTGTGGTTAATGCATGGCACTCTTGATTGGACGACTGCTGTGGTGTGATCAAAGCTGTGGTCTTACCGAATTTTATTTAACAAGCAGTTATGCAAGATGTGTCCATATATCTTTGCCGAACAATTGCAGTTGACACTAGGAAGTATAACTTCCTTTTTTTATGATTTTACACACAGAAAAAAATATTTGTTTAATAGTTGGGAAAGTCACTGATTTTACTTGTTTTAACCATCCAGTGTCAGGTTTGTGAAAATACATTTCCTATCCTTTTTTATAAGCTAATATGCCGGTGTTGTTTGCTTCTACATCAGTTAAAATGGCACAAACCATATAACATATTGAACAATTGTGAGAAAGAAAGAATCATACATCCCAATGATACTGGGGGTTCATTTGAATTATAGTTTTATTTGTCTCAGTTATTTTTATTTGCTACTCTTGACTTTTACATATGACTTATTATGTTTAATGTGGTAGCAATCCTCATATCTACCTGACTTAAGTTAGTACTCATTTATAATAATGTAATAACCACAGCTAAAGCTGATGCATTATTTAAGAATACCACAATCGCAAATTCTCAATGTGTTTTTTAAGTAATTGGACTTGCTGCTGATTGATCATTGCGAATCAGATCATGCGAGTGCTTAAAAATAACATTCCATTAGATGTGATTAATTAACTAGTCCCATCTGATAACATTGCCCTCTTTTATTCATGTTCAAGTTTATACAGAGTAATAAAACTGATGAGTTGCCCAAATGACATTACATTACATTACATGTCATTTAGCAGACGCTTTTATCCAAAGCGACTTACAATGGAATTGAGTACAATCAGCTAGGGGTGGAGTCGAACAAATGAAACAAAGTAGTCTGGTTTCTTACTTTGTGAATTATAACATTAACTCTACACATGTGACCGTCAACAGGTCCCTCTGCTGGTTTCCAGGAGCTGGCCTTGCGTACTGATAGTATCAATCACCAATACCAGTTTACTGTCTCCTGTTAACTGCTCTTTCCCCAATCATCGGGGACTCTCCATTCTGCACTGATTTAATTAAGTCTTCATTCTACTTTTTAAAATCGCATTACAAAGACACACACATATGGCTGTTGACCTCCGCCTGTCCAAAGCCTCTGTGGCTGAGAATCACATCTGTTATACAGTGGTTGTGTGATGTGAAAGCAAGAAACATACTGTATTTAGAAGCTGACCGCTGAAAGTTGGCCTTGCTGCATAGTTTAAAAGAAAAAAAAAACCTACATGTTGAATCATCAGATTTAACAACAGCAATAACAAACCGCTCAAGTGAAAACAGTGAAAGGGTCAACATGTCTCACATACCTGCTTCACCACGTTTTTCCTCATTAATCTCACCATTGAATTCATGTGAGATACTGTATATATAGGAATCCACCTGTTGTGGTGTTTCTATGCATGTGTTTTATTGCTGCTCTCTACTCATCACACATGAATGTTGGTTTTTTTTTTCTCCTCCCACACAGAACAGCAGCAATTCCTGGAATCACAGTCGTACAGTAGCCAATAGAGCTCCTGGCATGTATTTTTTTTTATTATTCTGACCTGCTTTCAGTGCATCTTTTGGCAACATCCAGAGATAGAATTATTGCTCTTTTTGTCATTGTTTGATGTGTATAAATCAGCTTTTTTTGTGTTGTGTGCTTTTGCTTGTGTAAGATGTTACACATGAACATACCCATTACCAGATTAACATGAATTTATCATGAATGATGTTGGCCTCTCAGTACATTGTGTACTTGAAAACAGCATTGTAATGGTTCAGGGGTAGAATCAGGTTCAGGGAGGGAGGGTAAAATGACCATCAGGCTGGGATCATACTTTCTATGTTCCATGTCTGCAGAAAGCTACTTGACATTTCTGCATGCACATAAATGCCTGCGGTCCTTCTCATATTAAAAAGAGGGTCGGCATCAGTCTGGCGTTCCACACATACATACTCAATCTCTTGTTCCATTCCAATGGTGGCCATTTCTCGCCAGTAGTTTGCACTCATTTGTACGTCTGCGTGTTCTTTGAGTGCTGAGTTGTACATGTAGGGGTACCGGCAGACCTCCTTGCGTAACCTCAAGTTTCCATGGTCACTGTCTCCTTCGTTGTTTCTTTGACCAAAGCAGTACTGCACCACCAACTGGTCTGGAAGGTGTTGTACTACAGGGACCATATGCAGTTATGCATACGATCTTTCTGGACCGGCGTGGTAATGATGAAATTTACATCACCAGACAGATCTCTCTATAGATGTGAAAAGTATGACTTGGGCCTTAAGTAGAGTTTGTATCATAACTTGTATATAACAAACTTCTCACCTCAAACCCAATTTAACATAAGCTAAATCAGAATCGGCTTTATTGTTGGGTATAGCTTACACCAGTCAAATATTGAGCTCTCCTTTTTACCACCTTTTTTTGCCAATGTTAAAATACAGTGGTGTGAATAGGCCGAGCAAAGTCAGCTACAGACTTTTTACAGGAGGCAGATTTATTCCCAATAAGATAATTTGTTTCTCATCATCCTCACATATACTTCAGATGCTGGTATGGTGAAATTAGATTAAGATGGAGTAAGAGATAAGGTGACTCTATTTCTAATTTAAAATGTATGTATTGTTATTTGTTTAATTTTCTACGCACTCCAGTCAAAACCCTCAGGTCCACTCTGATCACACACCCTTCTGATTTTCCTCCAAGTTTTTCCTCCAAGAGGAAGCTTAGGTACCACTGATGTTACACATACCCCAGTTTGAGAGTCATGAGGGTTGCATGATATGAGGAATTTGTTCTGGTCATTGGAGCAAAAATATATGTATATATATTTTGAATCAGTGTATAATGTAAATTGTGCAATATTTATACACATATAAGAGCAGAAGGTAAGGTACATTTGTACAATTTAAGCAATTTAAAACTGGAAGTGCAAAGTGGCAGTTGATAATGTCAGTGAGGTAACAGTCAGAGGAGGACCCTGGCCTGATAGAGGAGGCCGATAGCTGAGGGGAAGGAACTGTTTTTGTGGTGAGAGGTTTTGGTCTTGATGGACCTCAGTCTCTCGCCAGAAGGGACGATGTCAAACAGTCCGTGTCCGGGGTGGGAGGGGTCGGCCACAACCTTAACTGCCCTCTTCAGAGTCCTGGAAGTGTAAAGATCAATTGACATAAGTCATTCTGAGCTTCTTTTGTCTTTCATAGTAAAATCGGAACGGTTTCTCAGTTAAACAATTTTCGGGAATCAAAAAAGGAAATACTAAAGTGGAAAGTAAAAAGGTTTTATTGCCATGATCAGTGATCTGTTATATCCATTGTGCTCACGATAGACATTCTTTATCAACCCCTTCAGACCTACTGTATATTATATATAGGTTTCTCTTGGGCTGTATTTCTAGATTTGATGAACTCTCATTCAACCACATGCCACGTGATGTTTGTTTAGGACAGGAAGTCAAGGCAAGGAATTTAATTTATGGTCTTAAGTCATTTGTCCCTGATTTTGTAGCATCACCATTGGTAGTGCTTTCATTGAGGCACATGTAGCATCTGTCATTTTATCTTTCACCATGTTTACCTCTGTTTGCTGTGTCTGAGTGTGTTTTCTTTGTGTGTCACCCACCCACTCACACACGCTGCCTGCCCACTAGAGACAGGCCTCGGTTAAAAACACCCACTCCCCCAAGGAAAAGCAGGGCCTCTTTTGTCCCTTGACACCCCTTTCTCTCTTCCAAATGCACATGCTGTGTTCTTTTTTTTGTTCTTTACCCTGGAGTACATTTATTATGTATGTGCATACACATGCATACTCACATATGGTCACATGATACATACAGGTTGCCCTTTGTGATAGGACCCTTCTTCTACAGGAGTCACCCTGCGGTGAAAATCCCTCTGCAGGGGTTTGTTTTTCACTCCAGCCCCAAAGAGACACTGTGTGCTTTAGCCTGCTGTGAATGTGAGGCTGGCTGAGGACTCGGCTCCTCTCTACTTTCTGCTTTGAATGAGCACAGTATACCCAACAGACTAGTGGCATTGTTGTGGTCGGTGGTATAGTTCTAACATGATTATTTACTTTTTATATTATTATCAAATTTAGGCATCAGGATCAAGTTGAGCATTGGAGGCCCTGAGCTCTAATTCTTTGTTATCAGCCACTGTTCAGTAAAGCAGCATTTTATTACACCCCAGTAAAAAAGATCTTGAGGTTTGTAGTTCTGATTTATCTAAATGTCTATTTAGAAGAAGCTTGTACATCATGTGCACATTTGTTTTGTAAGAGGCAAACCTGTTTTGAGTAGAGCTGCAGACTATTGTCTTGAGACAGTGGATTTGCATGTTGTCCTGTAGGACTTGAAATAAGCAGACGATTTAAATATTTTGGTTCTGAAACACAGTCATTCTTCAGGATGATTTTTGATAACAATGAAACGGTGATGGACAATTTTATTGTATTTCCTCTATCACATAGGTTTTCTTAATGTCACATCAAACACCAGATGATGTCGAGTGAGCTGTGGATGCTTGTTTAGATCCATCACTAACATGCATACAGTATAACTCTGCTAGGACTGATCGTGACGTGAAGTCCTCGATTAAATGCAATCAAATGTTTTGCGCGTGAAGAGGCTTTCTTCCTTTACTCCCCTGGGGCACACAGTGAACAAAAACAGCTCCTCCTCCTTACTCACAGTCTCACTATTGGCAGATTTGCAGACAGCTACATGCAGTGAAATACAGAGAAGTGAGAAACTGCAATTGGCACTCATTTTGAGTTAAACCTGCTTAATTACTGTCCTTTTCTTTTTACAATTTTTCTTACTTCATCTAATATTGTCAATACATTATTGATGGGCATCATATCATTACTTGTTTGTGTTTGTATTTTTACTTGTAGTGTACTTTACTTGTAGTACTTATGTAGTGTAGATGATACAAGTGAGACCACCTTGAGAACAGTGAATTTATTGTAGATTATTATTAATAAAATTGTTTGTAGTCAAGAAATGTTATGGATAATATAAATATATGTTTAATTTAATATATGCATCTGGAAACGGTGTTAAATTGTAACTTTCATGGCCCTCATGATACGTCCACCATAATCTTGTTTTTGAGGAGACACTCCAAGAATTCATGTTACAGGGGAGAAAAACAAGTCTGGGGGAGGGGCATCTGTCAAAGCAAACTGATTGGTGTGTGTGTGTGTGTGCGCGAGAGGGCCGAAACGAGGGAGAGAGAGCTCTTCACCCTGCACTATTTGAGCCATGCTGTGTGTTATTTTGTTAATTGTTTCCCGGGTAGGACCATGTGCCTACTCCCTCTGCTGTTTTACTGTCTTTTACCGTCCTCAGTCTTTTCCCTCGCACCAGCTCCTTGAGCCCCCTCCCTCTCTATGAGCTTCACTCCTCTGTTTGCCTCCGTCCATTTACCACTCACTTCTCCTGGGCATCTGTATCACTGCATATCGCACTCCGTTTTTACATGCTGTATCAGCATTAGCTACTCCTCCCTCCCTTCCTTGTGTTAGGTATGTTATGGTACAGTTTGTGAACACTCTATATTGGTTTTCATTGGCCAGTGAAATGCATGTTCATGCACACACAGCAACGCACACACACAATCTCCCGTCATTCACTGCTCGGCATTTAATAGTGTCTGCTTATGCCAAATCTCTTTTACTCTGGCAGATATTGGAACTAAGATTTTAATTAGGGGATGGTTTAGAGCAGCGCGCACTGTATTGGCATAACAACAGGGGGATGTTTGATGGGTGGACTGGCAGGCAGTCGGTGAGCCATCATCAGGTGTATCAGTCTTGTCAGATAAAGAGCAGCGATGACAATGTAAACTCTATGGTATGTACTGTATACTATTTTAGACAAGGAGGTTGTTTCATAGAGGGTTTGCAGACTGTTGCCAGAAATACCTTCTGCTGTTAATACAGTGTGTTGGGATGATTGATTGAATTGTGAGTTTGAATCAGAATTTGATCTGAAATTTTTACTTTGCAACATTCACATCTGTCAGTTGCTTTGGTCTGCAGCCCCTCAGCTGTCTATAACATAGTCGAAATAAGTCAAATAGTCTTGGATATTCTCATTTGGCTTAAGAGCGTTAGATATATTCAAAGGTCTGAGGTTTGTTTACACATCAACATCAGACAGATTGTTACCTCAGGTCACAGTTTCCGTGACTTAGAAATAAAATGAATTGATTCAGTGAATTAATGTTTTTTTTCTGGCGAGAAACACTCTATACATCTATATCTCTGATATATACAATTTTAGACCAGCTGAACCCAGTGTTGGTTACAATCCTTGGTTTTCTCCAACACATTTCCAGCTCAGGACAACATTAACCTGTTGTTTGTGTGATCAGATGGCATAAAATTAACAAAAAAGTAGAGCAAACATAAGCAAATATTTTCCCCAAAATTCCTTTGATGGATTGGAGGCTGAATCTGAGTTTACACTGTTTTGCTTATGACTAACACTGTCTATAATCATTCCTTGTGCATCGGCTCAAGAGACCCCTGGCCGGTCTTCACACCTGTATTCCTTGGCCACTCTTGAGGAATGGTGGTGAATTGAGAGCCACTGTTCTGTGCATCTATTTTAATGGACAAAGATATTATGATTTTATTGTCTATGCACAGTTAGGGGCCCTTGACACTCCCGGCAAGGTGTTAGAAATGACTCATTTTTGTCAATGCCTGTAAGGGATTTCGGTTTCTACAAGGACATTGTTTACCTGACATCTGCCTAACATGCAAATTATTAGGGGAAACATGCAAAGCAGAAGGGTGACATGTGTGAGAAACTTACAGTATCTGATTTAGGGCTGGTGACTGTGATGTTGTTGTGCTGTTGTGCTTTAGGTCAGAGGTAAAGGGGCAGGAAGGGAGGGATGCTTGTCTAAGAACAAAAGAACGATGATAGAACCTCACATGTCTGCAACATGTGACCTGTGTACTGTATTTTTGTTTGGGTTTTGGAGGTGAGGGAAAGTGTATATGTGACCTTGTGTGACAAGCTTCTTTCTTGTAGTAATGATGGAGAGTTTCCCTCCTTTCTCCCAGAATAAACCACCTTCCTGAAACAGTGTGGGATATGAATTGTGGGACGAGACCGGGGGAATGGGACTTCTTCTGCTTGTTTTAATACACAGAGCAATGAGGGTACATTTATGGCGCACACTACATGAAAATAACCATGGAATTAATTGAATGACAAAATGTATATGCAGACCTTAAGGTATATTATGTTTCTATGACGACTCCAACATTTGGTAGCTTTATCATCTGTTCTGCAACTTCAAAATGTATCTATTTATAGCCACACTGTACTGTTTGGTAGACTGTTGTTTTTTCCTCCTGTCATCAGTTGCTCTGCTCTGTGTGCTTGAATGCCCATGCCTCTGTGCATTTGTGTCTGGCTGTCTGTGTACAGTAGCTTTGCTTTGTGCTTTGCTGTGAATATGAAATAGGGCAGCGAGCATCTGCACTGCAGCCATGTTGCTCTGGTCTCCACACCGTGCCTACTGCTCAGTGCAGCTGGACACCAGGCAGAATCACAGGAGCATGGATCCGAGAGACTGTTTACACCTGGCATTGGAATACATTTTCTGTGATCAGATAACAATTAGGACGTACCGATGCGTTGAGAATGAATTAAAAATCGATGCAAACGTGTGACAATTCACATTAATTTACATAGAAAATTAATCGAGCCACAAGGCGGAAGGCTTTACATCTCCTCTACCCCTGAGAGACAAGGGCACAAAACATTACCACTGGGAATGGTTATTTTGTTGCAAATGATTAGAGGTGTGGTCACAATGCATCTTCGACCACCTCCCAAAGTGGTCTGTCAGATCGGATAACAATCCCTCCTCAATGCGTCTCGGGTGTGTTTACACCTGTACTTACAGGTGGTCAGACGCTATCCGATTGCCTGGTATAAAAGGGGCCTTTGTGTTTATCAATATGATATTGTTTTCCCCTTCTTCTGTTCATCGTTATTGGCCGCTGTGTACTCTTATTGGAGTTCCTGTAGAGATTGCAAAAACTTGAAGTGTAAGCAAACCCCCCCTTCTCCAAAAATGCAAGTCAAGCTGATTTCCCATATACACTGGTTTTCACCAGATACAAAGTGGTTTAGGTACACTTGAAACTGTTCTTTCATTTAGTCTAGACAAAAGTATTTCAAGTGGGGCTGCAGGTACAGTTATTAATTGACCCATCTTCTGATGAATCATTTGATTACACATTTAGCATATGACAGGTTATCAAATTGTAAAAAAAAAAAAAAACATCTTACCACACCAGTCGTCCTACAAGGGTTTTTAAATATGTGGCATCCCCAGCACAGCTGAACTCTTAGCACCTGAAACACAAGAAAGGCAGGAAAGAGAGAAAGTGGTAGGAGGGGAGGAAAAGAGAGAGAGAGATTGAGTGAGTGAGGAAAGAGGAGATGAGAAAGAGATGAAATTTGTGACAATCAGCCCTTTGATAAACATTTTCTTTGTGGTCATCCAAGGACACAGAGAATATGATAGAGAGGGTAATCAGCATTCTCTCATCGCCTTTGCTGTTCTATCCCTCTCTCTTTCTGTGGCTATAATATGAGGAGATCATGGGCTGCCGAGGCAGAAAGCGAAGGCTTAAAGACACCTTAGTCATGACTGAGAAGCCACTGAGGCTCTGTTCTGCCCTGGCATTAACATCCCTCTTGGGTGATCTGATCACAAGTGGACTGCTCTGAGCACAGGTGTGAACACACCTGAGGCAAGCAAGGACACATTTAAGTTCCACTTACTCGGACATGCAGGACCACCTAGTACTGATGTATGGATCCAATTCCAGTCTGATATTTTTACTGTTAACTGTCTGCTGATATCTAGCCCTGATCCAATACTTTTATTTGCCTACATTACAGAGCTGCCAAGTACATTCTTTAATTCATCTTCTATTTCTTTGTCTGGGTTGTGGGTGTTCTGTGGTTCTAATCCCAGCCGGCATAGGGTGGGATTAGGGTGGTGACTGGTACACCAGTCACCAGATGGTCGATAGTCCATCACAGGGTCGCCAAGTACATAATGCATTATGTGATGTCGTTTATGAACACAATATTTTAGAGAGAGCTGTATGATGCCTTGCGTCAGTTTGTCCTGCAAATATTTCGCAGTAAAAGCCTTCTTTAAAAAAATAATGGATTTGGAGAATGAAATACTGGAGTGCTTTTACTTTGAAATGTTCCGCTTGTGGTAATAATTATCCACTCGTACTTGAGACTGCTAGCTGCAGGTACTGCTGGCAGAGAAAGAGGCAGACGGTGAGGTGTCTGTTCTCTTGCTAAACCACCATGTGGACAACACCAGTGTGCAGCAAAGAACATGGTTAGGTGCTTGGGGCAATTGCCAATCTCTGATCAGTTAAAGAAATGCTCAAAATGGGTTTGATCTGATAGTTATGTTCAGTGTCTGGACATCCATCACCTAATCAACTGAAATTAAGTTTCATAATGAACCAAAAGTATGTTTATCATACATTGATTTATTTGTGGCCATCATAGTCAGCATTTTCTCTGGGTAATAGGACATGTTTCTGGGTCACGTAGTTGTCATTGAAGCACAAACGCAGTCCATGGCTTAAAAATGCCCAGTTAGAGATGTCAAATCACTGTCTGCAGTGAGTAGAGAACACTGGTCCACATTGTTTGATGCGTGTGTTTTGGCAAATACATCAATAAATCACTGACCTGATATCCCCCGGGCGTAGTGCTGACTAGTTATGAAGAGACTCCCCCCTGTCATGCTCTGCTGTGGTGGTGTGCGTGCATATGAGTGATTCTCAGTGGTTGTGATGTGAAGGAAAATCATGCGACCAGTGATGCAGGTGTCTCGCTCTCTAGATGGATGTTCTCTCACCGTCTCACTGCCTCTCTCCATCACCTTCCCACTGTCACTGAAATGTCGACTCAGCAAAACTGCTTGCCCTCGCCGCGTGTGTGTGTGCGCGCATGTGCATGTGCATGTGTTTGCTTGCTTGTTTACTGCCGATTGTTTGTTGATTTCACTCAGCGTTTCTCCCCTCTCTCTCTTTCTGTCCACTTCAGTATCTGTACAAGTATGTGTGGTCGTAGCATGTCTTTGTTTGTATGCACCAGAATTTCATGTGTGCATTTAGATTAAGTGCAGCAGCAGTGAAGTGCTGCAGCTGGTGGCACTGTCACCAAATTAAAGATGTAGTACGGAGGAGGGGGAGAGAAGACACGGGGGGATAATGCAGAGTGGGCATGGGTGCATACGAGTATCACTCAAAAATCTTCACTACTGATTGAAACACATTAAGTAGAGTATGAGTTCTGCTATTGCTAATGTTATACAAAGCAGTTATGCACAGGTACATCATTTATAACAATGTTGTGGGTCACTGTCATGTTTTCCTACTTTCTAAACACAACCTGTTATAATCTCAGTCACTGTGACAGTAATCTCAGATGATGTGGAATGTGGAGATGTTAAATAAGGCCCCGTAACATTAACATAACTTGAATGCTGAGAGGAAAAATGCAGTATTATTAGATTTTGGCATAATTAGATTTTTGACACTGTGTTTATTGGTTAACTGATGGTAATATGATTTATGCCTCACGGATTGAATTTCGGTGTCAGTTGTCATGTTGACATGTTGTATTTTTGTCTTTAGATTCTCTAGTATCCAAGCGATTCACTCAGCATTCAACATGTTTAAATTTGGTTCCCAGCCATAAGGGAGAGTGTGGAGGCTTGTGACTGTGCATGTGCTGGAGGGGAGAAGAAGAAGGGAGTGGCAAAGAGGACCATCAGAAAGTCGTATTGATCATAGTCCCATACTGACCATCTGTAATGAGATCTAGTGGCTTTCTGCTGGAGCAGATTTGTCACTTGGGGCTCGAGGCAACGTGAGATGAGGGGGTCAAGAGTAGAGGAGGATGAGACAACAAAGTCGAATTATTCAGGTAGAGATAAAAAAAAGACAAGACACAAATGATGACAAGAGGGGAATCTGAAAAAGCATACAGCTAATTACTGCAGACGGTCTATGTCTGGACTCATCTCCATGGTAACAAGATGGGCCAGCAAGGATGGCCAGCACACAGGAAGACACAGACAAGGAAATCAATGAACAGCCAGACAAAGCAATGAGAAAGACCATGCTCTTTAAGCTAAATTCACCCTTTCATTTTGTTAGTTTTTTTTATGTTAGTGTGTGTGTTCATGCTCACGCTGACCATACATTGAGTCTCATTTAGTATTCATTGCTAGAGCAGTTATTGATTAAAAGCTAACCTTGCATATAAAACAGGATTTATTGGACAGTGTGATAGCAGGCCTGAGATCAGGGAAGGTTCCTACTATCCGAGCGTTGGCTGGTTCAAATCATGCAGTGATAGTAAGGTTTGCCCTCCTGTGGTGTATAACGAGGGTTTCTGCTCAGCAACTGCTGTTGAATTGTCCTTAAACAGAGAGAGCTCTTATTGCTGCGATCAAGCTTTTCACTGGCCCAGAGCTGCAGCAGAATATTATTTACTTTCAAGTGTATTCACAGACAGTGTACGCTTATTTAACCCAGGACATACAGCACTTAGACATTTGCATATAACAGCCTGGTGTCATAATTATCCCCAAATGTATGCTGTCAGCTTAAAGAACTGAATATTTCTAAGTTGATTGTTGGTAGAAAGACGAGGATTAGTGCTCAGCATGCGAATGCAAATGCTGTAGTCCCACCAATTTTC
Source organism: Solea senegalensis (assembly GCF_019176455.1). Classification (NCBI taxonomy): domain Eukaryota; kingdom Metazoa; phylum Chordata; class Actinopteri; order Pleuronectiformes; family Soleidae; genus Solea; species Solea senegalensis. The sequence continues at coordinate 8,108,976 of NC_058034.1, read as the reverse complement.
GTTCTTCGGTAGCCTTTTGTTTTTCTCACCTTCTTCTCATTCTTATTTCCACATACTTACAATACGATGCGAATCATGCGATGCAGCTTTATTATCAGTTTTCGCTGAAGTTCAGGACGCTCCGTTACAAAATACTACAACATAGAAACTTTGTTCAAACTTCAAAACATTCAGCTCAATTAGGAAAATATTGCTTGTGTTTTGTAATTGATAATTATTTCCAAAAATGTTTTCCTATACAAATTATTTCATACTTTCTGAAATATTCAAATTTAGACAAATACAATTTCTCATTCAAATTCAGATTTTTCACAGTTCACCATATTCAGGAATTTTACATTGGTGTATATTTCATGGAAGGTGCAGAGCTAGAGTGATGACATCAGAGTAGAGAGGTTGTTCAACTCTTGAAAAAATGTATATACATGTATACAGTGTGACTACCAAAGCTCAGTGACCATCCAGCTTCTCCATAGAGCTCAATATAAACTGACCTCTCCTTCTCTTGGGCAGAAACATGAAGGTTCCCAATTTTACAACGGCCATTTCTCAGTCATTTTTGACTCTGTCTTCACAAAGTTAATATCAGGGTCTTCGATCCAAAGCCTTGATGAAGGTATTTCAGCAATACGAACCATGTTCTTCACTTTGCCATGAGTAGTTCGAAAGATACATCAGTGATGCTCTCTGTATTTTAATAGACCTGCTCTGTATCTCACAAGGTGCCATCGCTATAGCAACCAATCACTGCAGGTGCCACAAGGCTGACATTTTTGCGATTATGCGACATCCCTAATAGATGTATTCAGATTTTGGATAGATTTTGGACCCACTTTCAGTCCCTCTTTTTGCACTGATTTCCAACCAGAAACTCATCATTTCAACTTCTCATTCACACCAATTCAGTGCTGCATGCCACATTGGCTTCAGCCTGGGCAGAAGGCAGCAGTCCTACTGAAATTTCTTCCGAAAATGACTTCTCTAATTAATGTTACATTTACATTGTGTTAGATTTGGAAGAGAGGACAAGGAGTGACTGCGCCAACACATAAAATTGGGCAAAACATTGACATCAAGTGTGAATTATTTGGTGGGGATCAAGTCTTTCTTTATCATTATAGTTTGACAGTGCAGTTAAGGGCATCATTTATCTAATTTACCAGTGTAGCAAGCAACGATCCACCATGACCTGAGCCTGGCCAAAGCAAAACGTTTATCTGTCTGACATCTATGTTGGTCTGTGTCTGTCGCTTTCCACCTACAATACACAATGTGGTCGATGGGGCCGTTGTGACCCGGTGGCATGAAGCAGAACAGTGAGTGCCTTGGCGCATGTTAAACCTCCCAATCTCATTACTGAATGGTGTGTGTGTGCGTGCGTGCGTGCATGTGCGAGCGCACTCTTCAAAGATGGATCCTTGCATAGAGCTGGTCTGTGTTAGACCTTGTGGACATGCAATAATGCCTTGTCCAAACATTTACCATTAAGGATTCAGGATACAGTGCGTGAGTCATTCACATTGGAAAGTGACACTACAGTCATTGCGTTTTCATGCACAGTTAAGTCAAGCTATGTTTAGAACTCTCATTTTTTGCAGATCGACTTATCTGTCAATAAAACAAGTCGTTTGATGAGGAACACAGCTGTACAGCAATGAGCAACTTTTATTAAAGCTCAGCGTCCCCCATCGTACCCACTCCCAAGGGCCGATGGACTCGCCTCCAATTTAGTACAATTTCACAATTACAATTTCATTTTAAAACTCTGGGTTAAGTTCACAATAATGTGAATAATGTGCCATGGTCATCATTGTCTTTGTGATAGCACGCAGGTTTATATAAATAGTGCTGATAGAAATGGAAGAAATGTTGTGATTCCTCTGGTCTTTTCCTTCTTCTGTATTCACACCACCGATTTATATCGATGGCCTCCCACAGCTTTGTAACAGCAGAGAATTGTTTTGATATTTTCAAGCACACGAGTAAACTCAAAGACGCCTGTCTTCGTAAAGTTGCTTCTATAATGGCTTCTCTTTATCTGTGTGTCAATGATCCCGAAAGGGAGTGACTGCTGTAGAAAAGGAAAGGCATGACTTTTGTCATAACCTGGCTCAGAGGCTATGGCAAAAACTGGGAACGGACATGAGGTGCGACGCAAACACAAATAATTAATGTAACAAAATTAATACAATTGCAAACTACATCAACAAACTGAATGGAAAGGGATTAATCTGTGGTATCAGTGGCGTATGTGTGCATGTGTCTGGAAATACAGTGTTGTGTAAGTGTAGTGGAGAACAAAAACAAATCAAAAAAATGAATGGTGCTGGCTCTGGAGAGGGCAATGGCAGGAATGAGAGCGATTGAGGCATTTTTGGTTGGGCTTAAATGGTCAGCAGCAGCACTGGCTCAGGTCCTCCACGTCAGGCTGCCTTCACAATCAGCCAATCAACTCCGCATACCACAAAGACAGATAAAAAACGAAGAGGTCATCCCCCACAACAAACAAACGTACAAACACTGGTAAGAGCAGGGCTTAGACTTAAGCATCTATTGGATCGTCACACTGTCTACTGTACTTTTCATCCTGTATTCAGGTCTAAACCAATGAACTTATTCAGAATTAGTAGAAATGTGATGTAACCTCAGAGGCATGTGTAGTGCAGTAAAAGTGTAGTGTGACTGATCATACTTTCCAACTGCTGCAGGCATCTGCCATCTACTGAATAAAATGTTATATATGTTGTATGTTATTTAAAAGAAAAAAATATATATATATAGGAAATTTTAAAATATTCTGTTTACAATTCTATTCAACATCTTAATCCATTAAATTGAACAACTACAGAAAGCATTCAGAAGGTACAAACCTCGGCCAAAGCTGCTCAGTTTGCCACCATATTATCAGTATCTAGATCACCAATACAATTCATCAGTAATTTCTTTTTGGGCCATAAACTACTAAAATTTCATTTAAATATGTCTTATGACTTTTTGAGTTTTGCTGCTCCCACAAAAAAACATAACATGCAAATTTGTGGGGGTAAATGGGCATAAATTGCTGACAATAAAAACTGATGTTATTTATAATAAAAAGTGATATTGTTATTTGACTTACTGGATTTTAAATACAAAATAATGTTGTGATATAATATATAATGGATATAAAGGTCATGTTGGGAAACCATTTAGGCATCACACATGATCTGCAATTCTCATTGCTACTACTTGCTTGGAGTTGTTAGGACAGGTGTTATTTGCAGCATACATTAGTTTAGTTTAATTAGTTTGAACTCCTGTACAGGATATCGAGTCAAATTAATTACTACCTGTATCACAATATAATCTCACAATGTTACCGTTGTTTGCTCTCCTGTTGTTCTCCCAGCTTTCTCCCTTACTTTCTCTTCAGCTCACTGTATACTTATCTCCTCCCTCTCCTCTGTTACTCATTTGAACACATTGAACACAAGTAGACCTTTGCCTTAAGGCGTGTTCCCACCGAGTGAAACAGTTCCGTACGGTATAGTACAGTACGGTATGTCATTTTTTGTGTGTCAATTGGGAATAGTACCAACATTTCCTACCACAACTGTGCCATTCTTTGGTACCCTACCCTTGCAGCACCACAGTAAAATGGTACAGTACGGTCAGGGTAGCTCCACCCACAACAGTCAGCTGATATAAGAAAGAGCTGCTGGATGAGCTCCATTGTTGCCCATTGTGTTGTTGTCTGTTGTGTCGCGTTCAATGTCGTTGTTCGTTGTCGTCTCACCGGTATGACATCGCGATACGTGGCCATCGGGCCGTCTACCAAGTAATCTGTTCTCAGATTAAAGCCATTCCAAACCATACCGTACTGTACCAAACCGAACACAGCATTAGTGTTTGTCCATATTTGTATCTTTTTCCTGTGTTTTCTTGCATGCATGTGTATTGATGCCTCTGTTGACAGTATCTCTGTCTGTTTTTTCCCTTCCCCCCATTTCTTCCCTGTACTCTCTCACAGTGAATGTCTTACATCACATTACTAGAAGCATTTATAGCAAAGCTTTTGAAGCTTAGGACTCCCACCATGGCCAAATATAGTAAACGTGAATCCAGCAGTGTGTGTCTTTGTGTGTGTGTGGCTAAATGCTTGTGTGCGAGCATGTGTTCTCCTGAGTAAATGCTCCGGGGCAAAAACGTGTTTGTTATTGTTCCGAGCACTTCGACTGACAACACTGCCAATTAAAGGGGAGGTTTTATGTGTTAAGAACAGGAAGTGTTAACATGTGTGGCTGCACGCTATTGGTTGCACAGCTTCTCCCATGTTCCTTCCCTGGGAACTGAGCAGCCAGGGCTCTTTACTACCATGGCCAAATGAAAGGTAAACACAACACACCTTTGATCAGGCTTTGCATTCAAGACCCTGACTGGAACCACGTGCATGCGTGGGTGACTGTGTGTGCGTGGCTTAATGAGAGGTAAGCTCTCCAGGATGCTACCGCCTCCTCCTCTTGTTGTTGAAGTATGAGTGAAATCATCCCCTCATCCTCGCCTACTTCTCTCCATCCCCCACCCAGCGAGCATGAAAACAAAACAAGGCGTTGTATGAATGAAAGTGGGAGGGGTCTAGCGGCCTAGAAAGGCAGGCAGATAGAGAGATAGATAGTGGTGCAGGCTTGGGTGAGGCTGTGGCAGAGAGGAGGGACAGAGAAGAGGACAGCGGAGTAAGAGGAGGAGGGGATGAATGAATGAGTGAGCTGACAGGAGCATGTTTGGCACAACAGCTAGTTTGAGTAGCCCAGAGCTAGCGTGAGCAGAATGGGGAATATTGCTGCTGCAGTAGAACTCCCTGCTGTATACTTGCTTAGACTACTGCAGCAGAGGAAAGGTGTAAACATAGTGGAAGAGTGTATTGAATAAAAAAAGAAAAGTAACAATAAAATAGTAGAACGCCATCAATTATTGAATGTTTCAATTATTATAAAAATAGGATGCAAACATATTTTCCATGACATGTATTGAATGGAGTCAATGTTCGGCTTGTTTACTTGATCCATCTATCTCTGGTTTGGCTGTGGTCCAGCCTTAAGTGCATTGTAATTCACCCAATGGAGCAGCAGCAGTAGATTCATTTTCCCTGGCACACTGGCTCCTTAGCTGTGTCTGCCCTCTGTCTGCCCCAGCAAGGCCAGGGTTAATCCTGGGCGTCTCTCCTCCCATCATGGAAGAGGCCTTTGAATGGCTGCCTCCCCCAGCCAGCAAACACATTGGCTGAAGCTGAGGGTGGATCTGGGGTTGAAGAGGCACTCCGGCATGGATTCTTAGCTGGAACTGGATTGGGCAATTTTCTTAGCTTTCCCTGCTCTGCCCTGTAATGCCGTGGCCACAGCATGTACACACACTGCAGACAGAGGAGAGGGGAAGGGCTAGAAAAGAGCTGTGGGTCAGAGACAACTGGAATGGTGGGTGTAGTAGCACATGGTAAAGAAAATGCAATGGTGCGACCCCTGCATGAACCATCCCAGAGGGTCAGAGATTATGTTTTTTCTGCATTAGTCATTCTCCCTCTCCACGGTTTTAACCTCCTGTCCATTTTGTCATTGTTCTTTCCTTTAACCTCATTATCCCACCTCTCCTCTTCCCCTGCAACCTCATTTGTCCTATCTGCTTTAACTCCAGCAGCACAATGGGCAGCCTTCCCATGCAGGAGGGGGGGCTGCTAGCCGTATCCTTGGAAGTGAGAGCTCATGTGTTGTGCTCAGAGTCAAGGCATCCTACTGTGCCCCGTTGCACCTTTCAACTATGTAGGAGTGACGAACACTGCTCAAAATATTGTTTCTTCAAATGTTGTAGCTACTCTGCAACACTGATTATTTTGCATCTTGCTGAGTTTACCTTCATTTTCTAGTAAGGGTAACCCTAACCCCTTTCATCTATAAAGGATCCAGAGCGAGCAGGGTCATGAGATCGTAAATGATGCTTTTTGCCAAAGCTGATAGTATAGTGAGAAACATGGCGAGAGACGGCTATTAAAATGCAGTGTCATGACCAGGATACTGAGTCAGTGGGCGCATGTAGCTGTTTTCTGCAGTGGAAGTAAATGAGTGTATTTGAAGGTTGAGAAACTGGTAACTGTTACAATGTTTGTGAAGATGTTTGTCGAGAGTCAATAAAAATATATATAATAAATATTATTGTACATGACGGCATTTCACTTAAACTGTCTTGTTGATGTTTTATATGACCTAGAGTGGATACTCACCACTTGCAGACAGAAAATGGACTCACAACCCTGATCTGTTGTGAGTCCATTTTGTGTCTGCAACCAGTCAGTATTTGCAGTTGGTAACATGCTTGGTATGAGGTGAGATCTAATTAGTCTACTGGCTCACAGACAAGGCAGTAACCGCTAATTTATAAGATCATTGCAGAGCACAGGTCACATCACAACTAACACTCAGATAATATTTCCTAATAGGTCAATGAAACCTGACATAAATGTTCAGCCCATTAGCAGTTAAAATTATTTCCACAGAGCTGAAGACTGGCATTATTGGCCAACTGGAGTAAATTGTGGTTTGAACCACTTTGTAATGAATACAAAGTGGTTTCCCAACTAAATTTTTGTATGTAAACTATTCCTGGAGCTTGTTGTTTTTGATGGCCAATTAGTGTTCATGAAGTCCTCTGTTTTTATAGTTCAGAAAACTTCTGGTTATTCTATTAGACACAAATATGTGAGGTAAAGAGTCATCATTTCAGCACCCAACAAAGACATCACGGATCTTATATTTCTCTGTGCTTTGTTATTAATGACGATATCATTTTTGTCAAGGTCAGACGTTTTTCAGTCTGAGGACTGTTTTCTTCTAGATGGCAGTAACACCGTTCTCAATTTCTTTGCTTTGCTAAGAAAACATTTTTATTATAGTGTATTGAACCATGTTCATGTGTGTGTACAAGTACACTAAATGTATGTTATTTTAATGTTTTGTGAGATGGAGTGTTAATCTTGTTTATATATTGATTACTTGGCTTATGCAAAGTATTTGTAGGGCTTTTTGTCATCTTATTTATTCCAAGACCTGATATTAACCACCTCTTTCCTCTTTTTTTTTTTTTCTTCCTCAGTGTGCTTGGACAACTGTAAGCATGGTGCATGTAGCCTCCAAGGCCAGTGCTGCCATGACCAATGCCTGGGCGGCTGTTCTGAGTCAGGGAATGCAAGTAGCTGTGTGGCCTGCAGGAACCTCCAGCATGGGAACACCTGTGTGGAGAAATGTCCCCCTGGATACTATGTCTTCAGGGGCTGGCGCTGCATCAGCTTCTCCTTCTGTCAGGTTGGTCAAAATATTTAGCAGAAATCATAAACTTAAGCAACTAATGCTGTGTATACATTAATGTTATTTTGTTCTTGTTTTTAAATTTAGGAACTTCACAACCAGTGTAAACAAACTAAGAAGTTGAACCAAGATCGGGAGTCGGTCTGTGATGAATATGTCATCCATAATGGGGCCTGTATTCCAGAGTGTCCTTCTGGATACACCATTAGAAACTCCACTACGTATGTCTCTCTCTCTCCCACACACACACACACACACACACACACACACACACACTCACTTAATGCCACCATCAACATTGCCATTTTATTATGGCGGCCCATCGCCATAAGGACATGAGATGTGACTGTAACCCACAACAAAACATCCTACTATGATTTGAGCAGAACAAGTGTTCCATGACCACACTCCACATTTGCACACAACTGCTGTTGGTGTTTGGAAGTTGATCAGACAGAAAGGCAGGAGTAGGAGTTCCCCTATGGAAAGTGTCCCCTCCTTTGTGAACAAACACCTGGGTTTGTTGAGAGCAGATGCTTAATAGACGTAGTAATGAGCAAAGAAAAGGGCAAAACATCACCTGCTCTCTGTTTGCCTTCGTCATTCGTAAGCAGTGACATTAAGCAGGTAAAAACATCATGATGAATTTGTGACCTTGGAGAGGTTTGTTATGATTATTGTGTGTTGATGTTTTGAATTCCTTCGTCTTTTGTTGGTGTGAAAACTTGAGCCCTAAACCCAGTGTTGTTAGATTTGTCGATTTATACATTTGGCATAAATTCACATTTTACCCTATCTTAATCTCAGTTAAGTATGTAGAAATGACTACAGAATTTAACAAATAAATATTGAATCATCTTCTCATTTCAGTTGCAAATAGTTAAAATAGGAGAATGACTCACAAATTAAGCAGCTTGAATAAACAGAAGTTTATAAATCCATTTGTATGCTGGATTTTTGCCGGTGTAAATACTTTTTTTTTTTTTTTGTCAGCACGGGGCACCATTTCTAAACATACCCGAGTGTTGATTATTTTGCAAACAGCTTACATGGGTGCAGTGGAGTGAAATAATTGAGTCTTTATACACCCATATAGCTAATTATTTTCTTATTGAAAGGATTATTCAGGAATAACCTTAGCTCAACTTTACAGTCTGTCTGGGACATGTTTATGTAGTCTAGTGGAGTGGTTCACATGAGATTATTTTAGGGGAAATAATAGTGAATTGGAAATGGGATTTGATAATAATAGGTGAATGGATTTATGAACTCGAGGGACAATATTTTTTACGTTTTAGTGGCTAGAAGAGTATTTCCCACAAATGAATGGCAAACATTTGTCCTTAAGCGGCCTTTACCACACGTTACATCTTAACTGTGAAACCTCAAAACAACTCTCCAGACCTCACCTGCCCTTGTTTACCGTGCTGCTTTGTCTGCATGAGCAACAAGCAAGGGCACAACCTTATGTAACATTCTCACCCGTAGTAATCGGCAGCAGCGGAACATCCCCAACTTCCTCATTAAGTAGCATCAGTGGCTGTTGCCAAATAAGGAGGACATGTATTTGTTTTGATGCCAAGTACGTGTTTTGAAACCACTATTTGCATGCTTTCAAAACATGTTCATCAGTTTCACCATTACAAAACATTTTCCAGTGGAAATGTGATGGATGAAGTATGCCTGTGACACACATCATTGGCTGCTTTAAACCTGACTAAAAGTCTTTGACAGGAGCTGCCAGGCTAGTTATCCTTATAATAAAAGAAAAAGGTGTTGTGTTATAGAGCTACGACAGAATTCTTTACTAGTATGTTTGTTGTTGAATAATGCTAAAGATTATTAGGGAAGGAAGAAAGGTGAGGCAGAGAGGGGAGTTTTTCTCCAGAGTGTGTTCTAAATAGAGCAGGTTGTGTTGCTGGAGATGTCTGCGATGCATCAATCCACAGGTGTCTGAATGATTGATGGTGTTGTTATGTTTCGGGTATACCTGTATGTGTGCCTGTGTGTGTTTGTGTGTTTATGTATTTTGTTTGTGTTCTGTGAGTTTCACCATATTAGCTTAATTCCAGCCAAAGGTTTTTTGGGGGGAAGATATACAGAGGTGTATGGCAAATCGTCAGACCTAAAATAACCTCCAAATGAAATTCTGTGTATCATAGGTTACCTTTGGACTACCAGACCAAAAAAACAGTCAAGTCAAATCTGTATTTCATTTTGTTATGGCGGGAAGGCAGATTTTTAGGTCAGAGGTTAAGGTTAGGGTAAGTCTCCAGGAAATGAATGTACAAGTCTAAATCTAAACTTGTGTGTTCTTTAGAAAGAGAGAGAGATATTGATAGTTTCCCATGCATGATGCCAGCCTTGCAGGGATTATCAGGTGCTCAGACAGAAAAGAACATTGCTTTAAGTCTCAGTCGTGCACCCTCAGGTATACAGCAGCATGGCATTCTTTATGTGCTCTGTGGGCATGTGTCTGTGTGCACCTCAGAAACATGTGATAAACCAGACTTTTCTTTTCCTTTGGGAATCTGTTGTCATTGCTTCAGGCCTTGTGTGTCTATGTATGTATGTATGTATGTATGGTGTATGTGTGTGTGTGTTACTACTTTGCATTGGTTATACAAAGAACACAAGTGTCATCGCAGTGGCTGAGCCAGGCAGACAGGAGCTATACCCAGACACACAAAACAACCAGATACTCAGGCAGACGACACACATCATATGAATGTGCGCACACACACATACATACACAATCTCTTGTGAGAACCAAAAGGGAGATGGGATGAAAGAAATGGAGTAAGATTTAACAGTGTGTGGTAGTAAAATGTAACATCTTTCTGTAGTTTTTTGCAACTTTGTGGATGTCATTTTAGTCATATTTTGGAATTCAATGTTACTGATAACATTAAAATAAATATATTTGTAATAGTGGAAATGTCAGGCAAACAATTTGAGAGTTTTTTGATAATAACATTCACATGATGAATCGTGTGTGTATATATATATATATATATATAGATATATAGATATATTTACACAGTTTCATCTTTTGCCACTTCAGACAGGTAGCTGCTATTTCGACATTTAATATTTGTGCAAGTGTGTGTGTGTGTGTGTGTGTGTGTGCGCGTGCATGTGCGAGCACTATCCATCAGCTGCAGCCTCTGGAGTCCCGAGTCATAGAGTTCAGCCGGACAGATAAACACTGTCGCTTTAAGAGCTGCCGTTGGACCCAGCCTGTCTGCCTGTGTGTCTGTGTTTTTCAGTACAACGGCCCAAAACATTCTCTCTTTCTACACTGCAACTAGAGCGTTACTTTTGAGAAGCTGAATATACAATTTTCCATGTGGAAGGAGAGGGAGACACACTTACAAAAAAATCCTGTCCTAGACTTTTTCTTCTCAGACTTTTTCTTTTTTTTTTTTGAAGAGATCATTACTGTCTATTTCCACTCATAATGATTTTTTGGCCACTGATTGATGTAAATTATTGAGAGCATAAGATGGAAACGAGAAACCATTTGTATCATGAGTCGAAAGAGCAAGACATGGACCAGAACAACACTCCTGAAAAATCTGTGTTACATGTCACTGTTGTGAATGTAGCATAGCACGGCCTGGCTGTTGGGGAGAAAAACAGGGCCATGATTTGGATAAGAGTGGGTGTGCATGTTTGAGCTTCCTGGAGAGGGGGATTATAATAAGAGTTGCACAAACAGAATTAAAATATTTCTGACCCTTCTTATATAGTTTGTGCTTGATCTTTACATGGAACTCATAGAACAACAGCATTCTTTGTTAGCTGTTTTCTGGCTACAGGTGCTGCTGTCTGAGGGCAACTGTTAAGGCTGCTCTTTAATGTCATTGTCACCCAACCAAGTTTTAAATGTAGTGCTTATGTCTATCAGATGGTAATATTTGGTGCAGTTCTCAAAATAAGTAGGGGGACGATTTCTTCTCATTTATTTAACCAGGAACGCCTTGAGACAGAAATGTCTTTTACAAGGGAGACCTGGCCAAGACAACCTGCCATTTACAGTTCTGTTAAATTAATACATATACATGCAAAATATAAAAGAACAACAGTCAAATGTTGAACCAATTTAGTTAAAAACAAGTTTTTAGATATTTTATGTGTGGGTCACCTGATAGAGAATGTTGGCGCCCAGCTTGTGATCCTTATTTGTACATCTTCTCCTCTCTCCCCCTTTCATGCTATAATCGGTCTTGCTGAAAAAAGTTTTATTAATTAAAAATTAAAATAAAAAATGCAAAATGCACACACATATACTATATATATATATATATATATATGTGTGTGTGTATATATATATATGTGTGTGTGTATATATATATATATGTGTATATGTATATATATATATGTATATATATATGTGTATATGTATATATATATATGTGTGTATATGTATGTATGTACATATACAATGATATGCTGCTAAAAAGCAGAGTTTTTGAATACAGTGGAGTTGTTGCTGAGAGTTGTAGTGTTGGCGGAAGTATGTGGTTTCGGAGCACCTTCTAGTTGTTTATGTGTTAGACAGCTCTTTGTGGTTGAGGATGTCAAGGCTGGAAGTGGAATTAAAGAGAGGGATAATGTTCTTTCAAGAGGGCTTCAAAAAAAGTGTTTTTTTGTGAATGGAGCATCGGGTCTCCTTTCTCTGTGTGGCATGTGGCAAATAAGGTCAGCTGTTCGCTAGAACAAAAAAGGCAAGGCCTGCCTTTTGAGAATAAATTTCCTGAAAGGTTCTATGTGCATGTGTGAGTGAGAAAGAGAGTGTGATTACGTGCAAAAGCACATGTTTGCTGGGAGAGGATGCAACTCATGGAACTGAGTGAGAGAAACAGAGGAAGCCTGTCGGGAACTGCAACCGATGTTTCTAGCTCACGTTGGTTTTGTCGTCTGTGATTGTGTATTTGCGTGTGCGTGTGCGTGTGTGTGAATGCGTGTTGCATGTGCTACATGAGGATGAAAAAGCTGTGAGTGCTCGGCACTAATAATAATGATTAAATCTCAAATGTGGACGAGAGATCGCGTAATCTTATTCTGACCCTAAAAGCCTATAGGTTTATGAAGAGTCATGCCACATTGATTGAGATAAGTATATAGAGTCACCTCTGATTGCATCTCACGTCATTTATTGATTTACTGTGTTCCTTTTGATTGTCCGTCCTTTTAGACATTTTAGACATCATTTTTGAAAACCTAACACTCAGAAATGCTGATTTCTGTTCAGTTTTTCACTGACAGTTATGGTGTTATTTGCACAGTTTTCGATAATCTTGCAATCCTTTTATTTATTAAGTTTCTTTTTATAAAGTATATGGGGACTTTATTAATTTACTAAATTGGCTTTATAGATAGAAGAGAACAACACCATAGATTCCAGTGAGTAGAAGTCATGTATATCAGTTAAATTCTTGTGGACAGATCAGCCTTGTTTGAATATGTCATTCCTGGTTCCACACCCACACCACACCAGTACGTCATTGTGCATTCCTGCCTCATGCCATTTAGTCCTTCTTCATTCCTTTTCTGATATCCACTCACAGAAGCATTCGTGGTATTTTGTGTTTTCTTCTGTCACAAATGAGGTTGTTTTCTTGTACTGTAGGCGTTACTCTGAAAAATGCCCATAAAGCGTCTCAACTGCTGCCACTTAACCTGTTGTGTCAGCAATGAATGGGAAATAGCTATTAACTTACATAAACATTGTCACCTAAGTTGTTACACAGCTGTGATTGTATCAAACACCATGGTCCCATTTTCATTCATTCAACTGTGTAAATATTTAAATGTCATATATCTGCTTTTCTGTATTGATTCAACATCACCAAGTTTTGCTGTAGATGCTGATTTATTTTTTTTAATAATGCTTAAAATGTTCTTTTCACATTGTCTCTTCTCGGTGTGTAGGTTGACCTGTTCACCTTGTTTAGGCCTGTGTCCTAAAACGTGTGCAGGAAATAAGACGATTGATTCGGTAACTTCAGCACAGGCTCTGAGAGGCTGCACTGTTCTCCACGGAAGCATGATCATCAAGATCCGAGGCGGGAGTAAGTCTTGCTGCACCTCACTGTGTGACAGGCCTCCTTGTAGAGGCTCTAGTGTTCTCAATGTCTCACTTTGCTGTACTGCTAGTGTCTTTATCCGGACTTCAACAGTAATTTAGTTTGTCTGCTTTGCTATCACTTGTCTACCACAGCTGTCAATTTGACCGACTCTCTTATCCCCTCACAGATAACATAGCTGCTGAGTTGGAGGCTAGTTTGGGCCAGATTGAGGAGATCACAGGATACCTGACTGTACGCCGAGCATACGCCCTCGTCTCCCTTTCCTTTCTACGCAAACTACGTGTCATCAGAGGGCAGCATCTTGAGGCAGAGTAAGTCCTCTCCTCTCCTCTCCTCTCCTCTCCTCCTCTCGTTCCATCTGAATCCTATATTGTATTAAATTTCTTTCTGTCCTTCCTGTCTCTTTTAGTATTTATGCCTTGTATGCGCTGGACAACCAAAACCTACGAGAATTGTGGGACTGGTCCAAGCACAACCTGACCATATTGCGTGGTCGCACATTCTTCCACTACAACTCCAAACTTTGCATGTCTGAAATCAGAAAGATGGAGGAGGTTACGGGAACCAAGGAACGCAACCAAAAGAATGATATTGCTGTACGCAACAACGGGGACCAAGCCTCCTGTAAGATAACTAAAAATATAAAACTTGTGTTTATTGGCCAGATCATGGCATAATGTGCCACAGTGTATGTTGCATTATTAAATACACTTGTTTTAAAATGTTAAGTTCTAACAAATGTTTTACTAATATCAATATTAGCTTAGTATTGATAGACAAAAGCTGTTCTGCTCATTTGTTTGGTTTAATCCATATTGGTGTGATTTCATGTACCTTATGAAGAAGCAGCAGTGTTCAATGCTTTTGAGTTTCTGCAGTCTGATTGGCTCTTTTACTGAAATCAGATTCTGAGAATTGTCTGTTTTGTCCATTAGGTGAGACCAAGCTACTGAACTTCACCACGATCAAGACCTTATCAAATATGATAATGTTGAAGTGGGAGGCCTTTTGGCCCACAGATTTTAGAGACCTGCTTGGATTTATGGTTCTTTACAAGGAGGCGTAAGTATCAAATAAAATGAAGGGATTTTGTTTTAATGTCATGTTATCAAACATAGCAAAACTGAATTATAATGTTCAGTCCTGTTGAGCAACTATTATGCTCGATTGAGAAAAGTCTTAAAGCTGATTGAAGACAAGACACAAACAGATACAGTACAGAAAATACAGTACATTCATATCTAGAATAGTATCTTATGCCTGTAGGTGGTTGATATCGTCTGACCCAATATTTTTTATATTTGCTCCAGACCCTATAGGAATGTAACCGAGTTCGACGGCCAGGATGCATGTGGCTCTAACAGCTGGGCAATTGCTGATATTGAACCTCCACTTCGTCCAACGGACAACAGAAAGTCAGAGGATCCGGGGCACCTAATCCGACCTTTGAAGCCCTGGACCCAATATGCTATCATGGTTAAAACTCAACTGTCGGCATCTGATGAGCATCAGGTTCATGGAGCCAAGAGTGAGATCATATATGTTCGCACCAACGCCTCCAGTGAGTTATAGCACAGTAAAAACACACACTTTTTAGATTTTAAAGACTTTCAATTCTTTGTTTTTGACATTGTATTCACTTGAGACTGTTGAGTTGACTGTAGAGAATGAAAGTCTTTACAAATGTTTCTCATGGAAATAATATACTGTCTCGCGTTTATTTCTGACTTGCATGGCTTAAGGGCATCCTGTGGAATTTATTCTGTAAACAAAGTTCTGTTTACATTCAGTGTTAGTCACCAAGAACACATTGTGATCTGTCTTTGAGGCATAGCAAACATCCTGAATGCATTTGCTTCTTCCTTCTCCATAAATCATTTGCTACCTGTTATTAACATTTTCATCCTGCATTGTTTAGATCAACATTTGCTTAGTATCCATTGTTTTCCTCCACACCATCACTATATTCTTGGCTTGTAGCAGCCACTTGGTGCCAGTCATAGGAAAAGATCGAATCTTTGGTTGGAATGTAAACACTGTCCTGTCACCTCTTTTCTTATGCACATTAATGTGCCAATGAAACAACTTATTCAATCATTGCTCCATAGAGTAGTGCCACCTGCAGTCTGGAATGTTAACCCTAACCCAGCAGGTAACCTTCAAGCAATAATAAGCAATGTCGAACTGAACAAATGATTAATTTATTCAGTTTTGTCTTTGAATTTTTGCAGGGGTTCTACCAAAATGTGTAAATGTGCGTAATTGTGGGGTTGTATTAGAATGCAGGATTTTAAATGTTTTCAAAAATATCATAGTGAATATCATTTTATCTTTTTTGAAAACATGACAAAAACATTATCAGAAACTAACTTGTTATAAAGTTTTCCATCAGAAATGTACACACAAATGCAGCACTTAGCCAGATTATGCCTTAACTGTTGTGGCCTCGGTGCTGATCCTTTCACTGGATTTTGTTTGATACTAATACTGTCTTACTGTGTTCCCCTCTCCTTCCCAGAGCCCTCAGTGCCTCTAGACCCAATCTCCTCCTCCAACTCCTCCTCCCAGATTATCCTGAAGTGGAAGCCCCCAACAAGTCCCAATGGCAACATCACCCACTATCGGGTCATCTGCCGCAAGCAGCCCGAAGACAGCGACCTGTACAAGTTCGACTACTGCCTCCAAGGTCAGTATTCACAGGCTGCCACACTTGAGTCTGCCCTATGGGTGTTTTAGTGAACAAATGAGCTGCTGCATGTTTTACGTTTCTCCTGATTTCTCTCACACCTGTTTCTCCTACCCAGGAGTGAAGCTACCATCTCGCACCCCAACCCACCTAGACAGTGAGGAAGAACAGAAGTGGAACCACACAGACGAGCTCACATCAGGAGGCCGGTGCTGCGCCTGCCCTAAAACAGACAACCAGCTGAAGAAGGAGCAGGAGGAGATAGAGTACCGCAAGACCTTTGAGAACTTTCTTCACAATGAAGTCTTTGAGAGCAGGTATACATACATCTGTAATCTTTACACCATCTCCAAGGGGAAAGACTATGTCTGATGTTTTAGAATTACAGCAGGAGTGTTTGCCACAGAATTTGCTCAATCTATGGCACTAGTGCATGTACATGTTCAAATTTATTTACATATTTTAGGGACAGTGTCACAAAGAGGATCCTATTTTGTTGTTCGTTTGTGGCCGTACTGTAAATACACTGGAAGTCCCCTGTCCAGGCTGCATCACTCTTCTTCTGTCGCAGCCAACATGATGCATGTCTCAAAGTGACTCAGTGCCAACTGTCTCTCATCTATCTGTGTGTGTGTGTGTGTGAGCGGTCTAGACGTTTCTCATGTTGTAGGGACATAAATCTGGTTGTGCTGTCACATTACGGAGACTTTGTAATAATGTAAATCTTTACATTAGTAGACATGTTTCAAGGTTAGGGTGCGATTGGGGTTCAACATGTAGTAGTTATTTTTGTTTTCTGAGTAAACTACAGGGAAACTAACATGAGTTAATATGGGTGGGAGGTGCTATTTTTCTGGAGCCCGGTACCCCTACCCTCTCCCCTGACACCCACATACACACACACTCCCACACCCCCACAGTCTCTCTCTCTCTCTCTCTCTCTCTCTCTCTCTCTCTACCCTAGGGGAGTGATTACTGTGCCCATTATCATTCATGCCAGTCAGGGGTGTAGTCATGCATACGGCCATTTGGACACACACAAACACCCAAACACACACACTTTAGTTGCATTTTGAACCCAGGCCACTGAAATCATCCAAGGTCAGCTCCATGCTAGGAGTACAAACTCCTCTTGCTCTCTCTTCCTCTATATGCAAAATGAATCAGGAGGTTTTGTATTTACCACTATTTCCTCTCTTCATTAACTCAGTCTTACACTTCCCTGTTGAGTGAAGGAGACACAGCACCACATGTGAGTGGTTTATTTCTCAAGGACACTTAATTGTTTTTAGAAAAAAAACGAAATAACAATTCTAATTGATGTTTCATAAAATCACACTGCAGAAGTTCTTTATGTTAACTTTATGATGACTTTGTTGACACTGATGGCCACTCAGAGTAAAACAAACTTTGCTCATTGGCACCACTGAGTGGTGATGGTGGGTAGCTCTTCCAGCTTGCCATTAGCTGTTACTGTATGTGTGTATAAATGCCATGCAGTCAAATTAAGCCACACACTGTAAAGGTCAGTGTATGCAGGTCCTCACTGGCCATCTGCTGAGTCTAATTCACATGAATGCTGATGGCTCGTCTGATATCCATGAACAGTCGTATAAAAACCTGTAAACAAAATGTTGAAGAATTGATTTCTGTAGTTTTCATTTTGATAAAGCTTCGCAGACTGACTGACCTTTTGCTCTGTTTCCTCAGGCCATCTCGTCGGCGACGCTCAGTGGGAATTGCCAACGCTACTCAAACCCCACACTTCCTTACCACAACCCCCAGTTCACTATTTGGCTCCAAGTCTCCTGGCACTGAAGATGACGAGGAGGATGAGGAGGGGTCCAAGGTTTTAAAAACTATATTTTAAGAGTTATTTTCTCTAGTTTCAAGGGTTCATAGAACCTCACATGAAACTAAAATGTTAAACAGTTCCCTTTTACAAGTAATTTTAACTAAACGGAAGTGAAATAAACTTTTTCATAAAATGTCACTTCCAGGGGAAAAAAAGCAAGGCAGAGTATATGAATCATTGATCTTGTTGGAGTAATCTGATTTCTCATTATTTCTGCTTAGGTGGAGCTGAAGGTTTTCACGAAAGAGTCAACAGTTATTTCCAACCTGCATCACTTTACCAGCTATAAGATAGAGATCATGGCCTGCAACGATCCAGTGGACCTCAAACGCTGCAGCATGGCTAGTTATGTCAGTGCCCGAACCATGCCAGAGGGTAAGAACACATGCAAACCTCACTCTCAAATATGCACAATGTTCATTTCATCGGGTTGTCCACAGTAGTTGCTAGCTACAGTGAAACTGCAGACAATTAATGCCAGTCAAATACAACAGTCGTCGTTGCATGTCTGAATTAGCTCATTTGAGAACACATCAGGAGAAACACCGGAGGAACCACAGGGAGTGAATTGGCAAGTGTTGCGCTTCCTGCATGCTAACCAGACACCAGGCAAGATTCTTCTGCTACTTGAACACATCTTATCCAGGCTGTGTCTTGCAGCATTTCTCACATGTGAACGGCAACACATGGAGAATGTCTGGACATAACCTGCAGTTCATGTCTCAAAAGCTGCTAAGCAATAAGTAATCACAATAATCAGTGTTTTCATATATACATGTGTCACATGTTTGTTTGTTTTGTTTTTTTATGTCCGTTACCTATAGAGAAAGCAGATGACATCCCAGGCTCTGTGACCCATGAAATAGTGTCAGCTGAACCTCCTTATGTGTTGATCAAATGGAATGCACCTCGAACCCCTAACGGCCTCATCATCCTGTATGAGGTCTTCTACAGGAAGGTTGGAGACACAGAGGTCAGTATCGACCATTGCCCAACTTTTCTAGTGTGAGGAAAGTGAAAAAATCAGAGATGAGAGAGGGAAAGAGGAAGCAAAAATGACCTCACTCCATAGTGAAAATCAACAAATTGAAGCTTTAAGGTTAAAATGGTATGCTAATAGACATGGATGTTGGTATGAAATGCTAAGAGAATGGTTCACCCAGGTGAACACATGATGATTCTGCCTGTTCTTTATATAGAAAAGGGAACATGATAACAACACTGTGTGTGTGTTCATTTTTACTGCTGCATATATTTGCATATTGTTTGTGTAGTGTATGCAAAAATGTTTGTCTATGACAGACTGTGACTGCATACATATGTGCTTGTGTGTGTGTGTCTGTGCACCCATGTTGTTATTGACTTTGCTGTAAATGTGTGAATTCATGTCTCATTGCTATTCATTGCTGTACTGCCTGACCCCAGAAGCCAGTAGCAGGTCTGTTACCATAGTGATAGAGGCAACAAGGAAGACTAGAATGCAGTGGCAGGGATGGACTGATCTCAGTCGACAGCTCTAGCACTGCACTGAAAACAGACCACAAACTAACAAACCCTTTGAGTGGAAGCTGAGAACATGTCAGGTTCTGATTAAATGAAACTGTTCAGTGTGGTGGTGTATTGTTAGAATACACACATACTGGTGATCATGGCACAACAAGGTTTCTGACTGATTGTCTTCATAGGAGTCATATAACCAAATGTAATTAGTTGATTTTTCATTATTATTATTATTATTGTTGTTATATATATTGACACATTTTTAAGTGTCAAGCAAAAGGATCAAATAGAATCAACCCCCAACCCAGTTTACACACTTTTTAGGACACTGCATTGATTCATTTGCACAGACTAAACAAAGCGTTATCCCTAACCTCAATCCACAATTCAAATCGTAGCCTCAATCTTAACCAGTCTCTCAGAAATTAAGTTCTGTCTCATTTGGACCAGGTTTGGGTCCCTATGAAGACCACTGGTCCTGTCAGGGCCAGTGCTTATGTTCTAAGGTCCTAAAGAGGTTACATATATAATTCAAACAATTTAACTTTAAATTGAGCAGTGAATACTCAAAAATCTGGGGACAATTAATTTAGATTCAATATAACACTTTCTAGAAATACACGCAAAAGTCGCAAAAGGTATATTAAAAACATTATGTATATGGAATATGTATTTTTAATTCGAATAGGCTTAATATTGAGTAGATTTGTAGATTTAAGTGTTTATGTTAAATAATTTGGAATAAATTAAGTTGTTGTTATAAGGCAAATATAAAAAAAATAAATACATTTAAAGACAAATTTTAGCATCCTGAGATTAGAGCACTGCAATACCCTCCAGCATACACTGGGGGCAACAGACTCAAGGATGTGGGGCTGTTTTTCTCTGTTTATTCATTGGTGTACTGATGTTATTTTAGACTCCACTAACATAACTCTCACTCTAGACATTGTCTAGGTTAAGTGTCGTGGAGTGAAGTCTGGACATTGAATCTCACATTACTGTTAATTTCTAGCCAGGGGTTACATAGAAGCGTAATGTGAGTTGTCAATTAAATTACTTAAAATCAGTTAGATGGTTATAATAACTTGAAATATTTGCTTTTGCCATTATCTGTTTATATGCACAATTTACTCTGTAAAGCAAATGCAGACATTCTCCCCTTCACTCGTTATATATGTTAGAAAATGGTGGCTGAGAACATGTTAAAAGAAATCACCACTATGGTGTTAACACTGAAAACAGTTCTGTTTCCCTCCAGTTCTGATCAGGATTTTTGTAGACATGCCTAAAAATATGGCTTTACCTGTTAACTTTACCTGTTCCTACACAACTACTTTGAGTTGTCCTCTTGCATTCTCCCTTGTTGAAAAAAAAACGCACAGAAAAGCAAAACTCTGCCACTTAAGGAAATAAATTACAGAAGACGAACAGAAACAAAACAGACTCTTGCTAATAGAGAAAGAGGGAGAGGGCAGAACTAGCTAAACCATCTCTATTTGTGTACACTATGTCATTAAACTGCGACCAAAATGGTGAACATGTCGCTTCTCTACGTGATTATTAAACAAGTGGTTTGATACCAGAGTTTTTAGGGTAATATTCTGTACCAACAATGACTAACTACCTGCTTTGTTTCGTCACCGAAGCCTGTGTTTGATACTGGAACGGTTACATTTATACTCAGTACACACTGATGTTTACCTGCATTGTTCCACACACTAAAGTGCTAAATAAGTGTTGAGCTCCTCTAGTGTATGAACCCCCAGTGTTTCAGAGCAGAGAATATTGCTGAATTATACCTTATTTGAAACCTAATTTAAAACAGAAACAGAAAAAGTTTAGTTATTCCAAGCTGGCAATAATACTTCTTCCTATGGGGTGACAAAGTCAGAAATCTTTTTTTTCATATACACACTTTAAAGGATCACAGTATTGGAGTGGAGTTTTTACTCTATCAACAAATAGTGGGAAGCAGATTAGAATAATGTTACTTTCCTTCTATTTGCTCTTGTTTTGTTGTGATTTATTCAGATTTAATCTCATTCTGAAAATCTTTCCAGATTCATACAGCTTGTGTGTCACGGCCAGCCTACCTCATGTCTGGTGGCACGAAGCTTGCACTTCTGCAGCCTGGAAACTACAGTGTGAGAGTCCGTGCCACCTCCTTGGCAGGAAATGGCTCTTTTACGGACACTACGTACTTCTTCATGCCCAACCGTAAGTCAATCAGTCTTTATTTCATTACATATTTGCTGAGAAAAACACTGGAAATCAGACATTGGTCAATGTTTGATTTCAGCTCTGTTCTGATCAATTCACACATTATTATACTTTCTGGCAGTTTGTTCCTTCACACACTGCAATCCCCTTTGATGTCTGACCTTTGACATATGTGTTTACTGCAGCGGATCCTGGTTTAGTTTGGATCGTGATTGGCCCAGTCTTCTGCTTCATCCTGCTGCTGTTTGTGGGAGGTGGAGTCTTTTGGATCTTCAAGATGAAGTAAGATCTTTCACACACATTTGATCAAATACCCTCCGGCACTCACTGTGCAGATTGTATTCTATGACATCAAAGGAGAAATTGGGATTATTGTGTATAGTGTTTTAGACGTATTGTGTGGTTGGGTTGCAGGCAAACAGAAGGCCCAACAGGACCTCTTATCGCGTCCTCAAACCCTGAGTATATCAGTGCTAATGATGGTAAGAAGAGCATCTGTTGACAATTACTAAGACTGAGATGTACAGCCAATGCATCCTTTGTGAATGGTTCACTCATCACCGTGGTCATTTGTGTACGTTTTGTGTAGTGTACGTTCCTGATGAGTGGGAGGTGCCCCGGGAGAAGATCACGATTCTCAGAGAGCTGGGTCAGGGTTCCTTTGGCATGGTGTACGAAGGAATTGCCAAGGACATTATCAAAGGAGACCCGGATACACAAGTAGCTGTCAAGACGGTCAATGAATCGGCCAGCCTGCGGGAGAGGATTGAGTTCCTCAACGAAGCCTCTGTCATGAAGGCCTTCAGTTGTCACCACGTGGTACGACACAGTTTTGCAAAAGCTCTTTTCAAACCAAATGTATGAGAAACCGACTAACGTGGCCATTGACGCAGCTCTCTATACGTCTATGTGCAGCATGAACATGTATGTTTCACAGTGTCATGATTCACTGGATGTGTTGATGATACCATACTGACACACACTCCCAAAACAAATACTAGTAGTCTTTTATTGGGCAGCTTACTTAACACTAATGAACACTTAACATGTCATATGTTGTGTTGCTAGATAATTGTCTTATTTATTTATTAATGCATTGCCTGATACCTATTGATCTGGATGAATCTTTTTTTTTAACATACGATGTGTAATATTTAGGTGGTTTTACTGGCAGAAATTCAATAAAATAGCCTTTAATATAAAACACTTTATGGAGGTCCACATGAACCAGATGCATTAATAATGAAGAAGATGAAAAAGTGGGATTAAAAAAAGTTGATTTCCTTTCTGGTATGCAAATAGTTTTAAATTGAGGGTTGAACGGTGCTGTTTCTCTGTTGCACCTCACAGTCTCATCATTAGATGTCACTGATTCTTACATACTGGACCCTTTTAAAGGTCTAATATTAATACTGAGATATTTGAAATATAACAGTGATCATTAGGTTAAACTTTAAATGTGATGGTGCCATATTTAATTTAAAAAAACAATTTGGTGTGTGAATTATAATTTTTCTTTTATATCTCGTGCCTTTGATGTAAGTGACCAAAACTACAACATCTAAATGTTAGTTGAGTATGACCAAGTGTGTTTTGCTTTCCTTTTTTCTATGTAGGTTCGTCTTTTGGGTGTCGTGTCCAAAGGTCAACCCACTCTAGTCGTGATGGAGCTGATGACTCACGGTGACCTGAAGAGCTACCTGCGGGGTCTTAGGCCAGACTCAGACGTAAGTCTCACAGAAATCCCCATGTGGGTGTAATCCTCACAGCTAAAGGCAGCATAGTTGTGCGCACTTATGAACACTCATCACTGTCAGACTGCATAAATGCATTTCTGTGTGTTTGTTTTGTAGAACAACCCTACAGGCCGTCCACCGCCCACACTGAAGGAGATGATCCAGATGGCTGCAGAAATTGCAGATGGCATGGCTTACCTCAATGCCAAGAAGTTTGTCCACAGAGACCTGGCTGCCAGGAACTGCATGGTGGCAGAGGACTACACTGTTAAGATTGGAGGTACTGTGGCTCGTCTTTGTTTGTCCTGGTTCGTCCTGTGTTATGGTAGATATAAAGCAGTTGTCAGTTTAATGTAATTGTCAAAGGGAAAATACTCTTTTGTGTGCTTACAGCTAAGGTGTTTTGGGCTCTCACTCTCTTTCTTTTTCTCTCCCTCTCTACATCATAGATTTTGGTATGACACGAGATATATATGAGACAGACTACTATCGTAAAGGAGGAAAGGGTCTGCTTCCTGTCAGGTGGATGGCTCCAGAATCACTGAAGGATGGAGTCTTCACTGCCCACTCTGACTGCTGGTAAGGCTAAAGAAGTTGTTGTCTGGACCTCTCAATACTGATGATATTCCTGGTGAATTTGATCACATTTGCCTGTGTGTGTGTGTGTGTGTGTGTGTGTGCGTGCGTCGCAGGTCGTTTGGCGTTGTGCTCTGGGAGATCAGCACGCTGGCAGAGCAGCCTTACCAAGGTTTATCTAACGAGCAGGTTCTAAAGTTTGTCATGGATGGAGGTTACCTGGACCGGCCAGACAACTGCCCAGAGAGAATGTGAGTATCTACTGACCTTCACCTTGAATATCTGCACAGTTGTGACTAAAGAGCAACTTTGTGGTAACTTAAACAAGAATATTATGATTACACTTAATATTTTAGGAGGGACTTTGATAATTAAAAACCAACTCAAGGTTCTTTTTCTGTAACTGTTTGCACCAGGTTTCCAAAGCCAAATAATAACCTTACTATGATTGCATGATGTGCAAAGTTGCTTGAATGGCTGTGATCGCTGGGCGGAGCAGGTCGTCTTCCTCACGGAATGTCGGGGGTTTGATCCCCGGCTTTACTAGTCTATTATGCTGGTGTGTCCTTGTGCGGGCAGCAAATGAATATGTGATGCATATAGATCCATGATATAAAAGTGTGTGGATGGGCAGTGTGAAGAGCTTCATCTAAGTGTCATGAGTTTCTTGAAGTTTCATTCATGTTTAAGTGTTATATATGATATGTATATATACAGATATATATGATCCTCTTTCCTAGGCACAACCTGATGCAGATGTGCTGGCAGTACAACCCCAAGATGCGGCCACTGTTTCACGAGATCATTGAGATGCTGCGTGAGGACCTGCACCCATCTTTCCACGAGGTTTCCTTCTTCTACAGTGAAGAAAACAAAGTCCATGAGACAGAGGAGTTTGACCTGGACCTGGACAATATGGAGAGCATCCCTCTGGACCCATCTTCGTACTCGCAGAGAGAGGAGAGCTTAGGCAGGGACAGCGGGCCGTCTGTGGCCCTTAGGGGGAACTATGAGGAGCATGTCCCCTATACACACATGAACGGTGGAAAGAAAAATGGACGAATCTTATCGTTGCCCAGATCCAGCCCCTCCTAACGTTTCCTGTTTCCTAAAAGAACTTGTTGAACCTCTCCCAACCCTTCTTTCTGTTCAAATCCATTTTTCTGCATCCATCATGTTCTTCTCATCATTTTCTTATGATTCTTATTCTTGGAGTAGCCCTTCAAAAAAAAAACAAACAGAAATCTCAGGACTTTTTATTTTTTTCCTCAAGGCTGCCAATCACAGGCAAGCAAGGGATGCAAACAGTGCACCACTAACAGTGCACACCTCTTCTTTTTTTTTAACTTCCTCTCTAACACACCGGGCTGTCTATTGCCAGATTATCTATTATTTTTTCACTATTTTCACATTTCCAGGACTCATCATGTTGGAAACGAAGAGGAAAATAAAACAAACTGTGAACTCGACAAACCTTAGACAACCAAGATGGCTGCTTATGCTCATCCTCCTCAAGACTCGTCTCGTCTTTTCTCCCCCCCACCAAATCGGCATTTCCACTTTTCCGTGCTTTGTTATTTTGATCCTAGTGAAATCTTTTTACTCAGATAGTGGCCTTTTTATACGTGGCCTATAAACGAAGAGAAGTGTCTATCAGCGCTCATGCTAATTTCCTCTTGAAACAATGAATCTGTTTGGAACAGTGGGATGACTTGCAAAGACTTGATCCTAGAACAAAACATCTATTCCTAGAATGTCTTCTTTTTGTTTGTTTCTCTTTTTTTGGTTCTGCAGAATTCCAAACTACACACAGATTCATCGGGTGTTTGGTGAATAGTTTTAATTTATTTACTTTTATTGTTTCTCTCTCTCTCTCTCTCTCTCTCTTTTACCTCTGTGTCCTCACTATATGGCTGAAGGATATTTAAACAGTTAAGAATTGGACAAAAGAGTTCCTCAGACTGACCAATAGCTGCTGCTTTGATATATTTTAGTGGGTATATGAATATATATATAATATATATGTAGTATATATGGAATATTGGTATTTCTGTGCCAATATTTTATATATAATATATGACATATTGATGTTGTGTAAATAGTTCATATTTGTAAGATTATTACTTTGCTATTATTTTGTTTTGCCAGTTTTGTTTTCTTTCTTACTTTATAGCCCCAGAAATTACACTAATGTACCAATAGTGCTCTCCGTGTCTTTGGCCTCCAGACTCCAACCCTCAAGTACTTTTTTCCATCTCGATGGAAAAAAGGAAAAGCCGCAAAATATCGTTGACTTACTGCTTCTTTTATTTTTATAAACCTCAGTCCCTCTGAGAGCTGTCAATATTTGGAGGCAACTTTTATTACAACTACGGAAAAAAAGTAGATTAACCAAAAAACTCCTTATGTAAAAGGGGAATGAGGTCTTTCTAGGCTGAAGTGCACCTGATGTGTGTTTGTGTCCATTTGCTCTGGTCAGGTCACGCTGGAGTGTGTTTCTTATCACAGTTTTCTTTTCTTTTATATATATATATATATATATATATATATATATATATATATGTATATATATATAGCATTCATGTGGTCGTGCTAGTTGTCAGTGTAACTTGTCAGTGAGGTCAGAGATTGAGTCGAGAGCTTGTCCCCGGCTTTTGATTGTACTTCCTTGTGTTAGCGTGACAGTAGCGGCTTTTCACTTTCCTGTGTTGTTCAGAGAATGGTGGGAATTACCACCAGGTTTTTGCTAAATGCAGGAGAAATTGATAATAAGGTCTTTCATTTAATTGTTTGTCAGGTCTATGACCAGCTCCAGGTCCACCAAATTCAAATCCGAGCGCAGCGCTATGTCCTGGCTCAGGTCAGGACCTCTGTTCAAGATTTTTATTTTTTCACAACCTGCAGTCATTGTCGTTGTGTCAGATTTACTCTGCACCACAAACGTCCCGCACTCTCCCCCTCCTCTGTCTCCCTGAGGCTTCCTTCCCATTGGCTGCTAAAATCACTGCTCAAAATCAGGCTGGTGGAAATTTCCATGTTTTTTGGCGTAGGGCTGGAGACAAATATGGAAAGTTCCGAGTGTATTCAGAGTCCACAGCAGGTAGCAGAGCGAGAGAGAGGAGGGCAGCGTCCTCGTCTCTCTTGTCTTTCAGTGGGAGGCGGAGTGTGAGCAATTGTTAATCTTATTACCCTCTCTGCTATCACATGCAGTCAGGACACAGTGTGCAGCAGCTATTTCACTCAGGTCTGACATTCCAAGACTTAGTCAGAACTGCCTGTTCCCTCCACCACACCCCACACCAGTGCTCACATGAATAATAATTGAGAAAAGATAAATCAGTATTGGGTTTACTAAATCTTCACTCTAAAATGTTCTGAGGTTTGTCGCTCCTTAAACTGTACCCTTCCAGAATCCTTGAAAAGTTAGTGGGCTTTCTTTTTTTTCTTCCCTTTTTTCTCTGGACACACAGACCAGTGTGGTTTCCAGTCTAGCCGAACAGCATTCAGCACTTACTATAGTATAGCCAAAGTGTTGGCAGCTCTCTGTCAGCAGCGAGAACCCACAGAATCGGGAGTCGGAGGAAAGTGGAGAAGCTGTCTCCATATTTTACCAGTGCCTTCTCAAACCCACAGCCACGTCCAGCCTAGTTCTGTTGGCTAGTTATAACACACACACACACACACACACACACACGCTACACGCCTGTGTTCTCTGTGTGTCAGGAGAGGCACAGAAAAATCACGGCTGTATCTGCATTTGCATTTGAAGGCTTACAAAAAAAAGGAAGTGAAATGGGATGTCTGCTGGTTGCGTACATGTCAGAAAAAGGGTGGAGCTTAGCCGTGTCACAGTTCCACACAAGCTCTCAACAGTACAGTGATTTTGCAGTTAGTGTGACTGCACTCACTTTTCCACTATAGACACACTACATACTCAAAGTCCACATAGAATTTAGTATGTCATTCGGAAGTGAGACATGGCTCTTGCCTCCACCTTGACTTAGGTTGCTTATCTTGTGATGGTGTTCTCACACACACACACACACACACACTCAAATATGCAATTATTAATTAAGATGGTGCCCATATTGTTGAAATACCAGATATTTATTTTATTATGATCATTGTCATTGTATAAGAAGAACACACTTAGCTTTTTTTAGTTGAGCATTTTTAAGGTGTTTTGAGAGTGAAGTAAGAGCGTAGTTTGTCGTGTACAGGGAGGAGCAGCAAGAGTACTAGTTAGTTTAGTGAGTTAGGTAGGTAGTTAGTTATTGTCATTGTCTTTGTGTTTGGCCAGAGTCTACCTCAGTGCATATGGATGAATCAGTCTAAAGAGCCTAAAGCATCCCTGTCAGTCACTCAGTATCCCATCGTTTCAATGTCTCCTCTATTGTCCATTAACCAACACTGCAGCAATGAGTTAGTTTCCAGTGTGGTGTGTGTGTGAGAAATGTCTTCAGTTCTGTCCCAAAGAGAGACACTGTAGACTCCTGCAGTATGTGGTTATTGTTGGGAGCTCTGCTCATCACATTATGTCCCTGATTTTTAATTCAGGTTTCATTTGGGTTAGTTTGGACAAGCTTTTGAGATATTCGAGTATTAGTCCTGATTTTTTTATTTTTAAGTATTTACAAAATGTGGAAGACCAGACAGTAAATTGGCTTCATGGACGGTCCATTTGATTATCACTACAGACCAGAAAAGTACTCGTAAGAGGATTCTTACCCCAGGCACTGGAAGAAGCAAACGTAGCTTTACACCAGTCCTTTTGACTGTATGTAGTAGCGGCTCTGTTAGTTTCTGGGGACGTGATGTGATCGTCATTTAACCAGAGAGACCTGTGACTCTCAGTTCATACTGTATCTGTGATCGCCTACATGAGCGGCTTTAACCAAGCTCAGCTGTGGACCCTCATGCTTCTCTATCTGTCTCTTTGTGGTCAAAACAGATTTCCAAAATCCCACTTCTCCTCCATTTTGTCTGTTTAACTGTTCAGATTTGCTTTTGGGGTTTTTTGTATGTATATTTTTTCTACTGTGAATATCAAGAGATGACCTTTATTTTCTGTCAATGCCATGGATCGAGTCTGTTGTGGCTGATCGGGACACTGACATCTGGGCTTGTTAAAAGTTTTAAAGAGGAGGACGCCCTTTCCCTCTGCAAAGGAAAAAAAAAGAAAAGAAAAAGGAGATGGACTGGGACAATCCTGTGTGCCATAATAACTAATAACAGACATGAAATCTAGATTGTAACTTTTCGTCTCAGGGAGGCGGCCTGATGCTTTGTGGTTGGAGGATAAAGAGGATGAGGAGGAAGAAGTGCTTACCTACCTACCTACCTTTCATCTGCTCTGACTGAAGCGCAAGTTCTCAGCATCCTTGCAAAAAAAAAAAGAGAAAAAAAACGGAAATGATAAGCCCGAGGACGAGTTTTCACCAACAAAAACATCCTTTTTCATAAATCGGAAAGGTTCGCCCCCCCACCACCACCAACCGCTGTTGAAGGTGATCAGGAATCCTCCTCGCTCTCTATGAAGTGATGTGGTTTGGAGTGCCCTCTAGTGTTTGGATGGAGTGTTGCAGGTCAGGAGTGGCAACGCAAACAGGGCCCAGACCCCATAGTGCCTTGCACAGGCTAACAGCCCAGTTGACCCCTCCCACCCAGTCCACTCCTACCACTGACTGGTATGTGTGTGTGTGTGTGTGTGTGTGTGTGTGTGTGTGTGTGTGTCTCTCATCAATCACTCACAAGAGGATATTCCACCTTCAGACACGAAATGAAATCACATAAATTATGTTTTTTATGCATTTTTGTTTGTTCTTTAGTTGTAATTACAGAGAGAAAAAACATTCTAACTGCTTGGTGATTTTCTTTTTTTTTTTACTGGGATTTTATGACTGATGATTTTTACAAAAAAAAAACAATAATGATGAACTTGTGTCTCTACTCTGCTAAGCTTGGGCTTGCGTTGTGCATGGAAAAAAAAAAAAAGAATTATCTATACCAGCGGAGAGCTTGATAATTTGATGTTTACTGATTTTGCTTCTCATCAGTCTGTTCTGACAGCGATGCTTCCAAAGCACATGCAAAAATCCTTGGATCAGCAACAGATGATTGCTCATTTGAAATGCAACTCGGTTGTTTTAGAACTTTCAAAAGAAACAGAGACAAAAAAAAAACTGATTAATAAGCTCTTAACTGTAAATAGCAGCAGCATCATCTTGGCTCCTGAAAAGAAATCCAAACAAAAGCACTTGATTTTAGGGAAGTTGAGGTTTGTTTTGTTGATCTCTGATGCCCTTAGAAGCGGTTGGACAGACGGAGCACGCTAGTAACGTAGTGCAGGGTGAGAACAAAGCATTGTATGTGTTATTGTTTTAAGGAAAAAGAAAAAAGTATTACGTTTTAGAGATGTTGAGTTCTATTTTGTTTTGTTTTTTATTAGCCAAAGTAGGGAGGGCAAATACAATGACTATTTCTGACTGTAAATTTTTACTATGTGTACTCAATGTGTATATAACTTTTTTTCATTTTTTTTGTTTCCTCTGTTTTTTTTGTTTTGTTTTTGTTCATGACCCACTTTACACAGAGAAGAGCAGAGTTAAAACAAAAAAAAAAAAACAGTATGTGGCCTGAAATGTTTCCACAGTGAACCCTGCTCGTGTTGTGAATGCTGGCCGACATTTGAACCCGTGCAGCCACGGCAACGTGTCACTCATAAAGGCCTTTTTTAAGTGTCATAAACGTATCACCCACTGGTGTTGTTCTACAGAATTGTTTCCTGACGAGAGGTGTGCGCGTGTGTTAAGTTTTGCAGATGTGTTTTATTTTTTTATGATGTGAAAAACTGGAAAAGACCACTGCACATCCTTTTTGAAGAAGAGGAAACACGAGTGAAAAAAAAAAGAAATCCCGAAATAAGCTAACAAGAAAACTTTTACGGATGGTTCAACAACCATAAATGATTCATTTTAAGACTGTTGAGCTGGAGGAGTTTATCGAATAGTTTGACATTTAATGAAAGCAACAGCCAGGAGTTGTTGAGCTTAGTTTAGTTTAGCAAAAAAACAAAAAGACAGAGTGGAAACGGCCAAAATTATTCTACAAAAATGTCAATTTTCTATTGCTATTTTACATTTTTAATTTACCCGCCCTTAAAGAAATTCTCAAATGCAGCATGAGTCAGCCTAGCTGGTTCCTATGTTTCCTCCCTTTGCATAACATTACATTAAATAATGAGTGTCAAACTCTTTTTAGTTCATCGGCCGGAGCAGTAAAATAATAGTATGTTAACCTAAAAACAACAATTTTCCCTTTGTTTTACATTTAATGAAGTATTTTTTTTTTTTTTTACAAAACATATTATAAACAACCTAAAAATAACAATATTCATCGATATTATGCCTACGTTTACCATTTGCACACAGCTTACAGATCACAGTGGATCACAGGAAAAAGCAGCCTCTTCTTGACCTTGTTGTTCTACACCATCTTGTCAGTCCAGTGGTCTGCTCCAGTTTACACTTTATATTGGTCTCTATCCTGTCCCCTGTGCTGTATGTTGTTTAAATGGGTGGAGTTGTGTCTTGTGTTGCCCTGACTTTAAAGTCCTTTCAGCCGCGGCTTTCTTTGTCTCGCAGCTCCTCCTCCTCCTCCTCTTCCTCCTCCTCCTCTTCTGCATCACCTTCAGTCCTCTCCTCGGTGCACATAGGTGGTCCCCAGAATGATGTGTGCAGTCTTTGCAGGATACCTCTTTATTGTTGTCATTTTTTTTATTGCCGATGAATATGCTGATGTGTTAATTTTTTTTTTGGAATATGTTGTGTATATGTTATGTTGAGACACCAGTGCAGCGAATGCACACATGGTGCACATGTGTGTGTGTGTATGTACAGTCCAAATACCCAAACCTGCAACCCACAGAGAACGCTTCATCCCTCACACTGGATCCAAATGTGCCATTATCTTTATGTATCACACACACACATATATATATATACATAAATATATATATATATATATATCAACATGTTGAACTCACACACACACACACACACACACACAAACGCATACATATTGTACAGGATCAAAAATGTGCCATGACTAAATGAACGCTTGACAATTTATTTTTTCTATGTTTTCAAAGGAGAGTCAAGTAGTGACATGTACAGGAAAATGTTGCAATGATATGAAAATAAAAATCTTGCTGTGTGTAAATTATTCAACAATTAACTGTTTATATTAAAATTATGAATAAAATTATTGGAGAAAAAAAACCGTCTCACGCTTTTTAACGACAGTGCAGAGATGGAGCTAAGAATCAAGTGCTTACGCGGTTTTCCACATATTCCACAAATCCCAGGCTGAGTTGGGTCAAACGTTGCTTCAGAGTGGATGAACTCTTCTCATCTAAACTTTAAACGGAGAAAGAGAAAATATTTCCATCGCTATTTATCATTACCTTTAGTTTATGCATCAAACCAACATATATTAGATTTAATTAATAACTTCAGTCAGTCCGAGAACGGCAGAGAATATTGCTGGGATGTTATTTACAACAGTCAGACACTTGTCTGTGTGTGATGTTGTCAGTGTTGCACTTCTTCTCATTGATGTGAGCCTCAGCGCTCAGTCACACACATCTCAGAGTA
This sequence comes from Solea senegalensis, assembly GCF_019176455.1. NCBI lineage: Eukaryota > Metazoa > Chordata > Actinopteri > Pleuronectiformes > Soleidae > Solea > Solea senegalensis. Next base: position 8,076,320 of record NC_058034.1, on the reverse strand, counting down.
GGAGGCGACAAACAGACACAGTGTGCACTGCACTGCACTGCACTTCTGTGCAGCTCTGCAGAAACGGTGCTCTGACTAAAACCACTGCACCCCCCCCCCACCCCAAAACCTGCTCAGACGAGAGTGAAGCTGCAAAAACATGGCAGACGCAGATGGTGAAGATTGAAACACTGAACATTTCAGTGTGTAATGACGTGCATCAGAGCTGCGCATGCAGTCCTGTGTTGTTGAGAGTCTCTGAGGTGAGAACAAAGGTTTATTGTCAATAAACTCTGTGACATAATGTCACCGCACGACTTTTAAAGTGCTTTGCTGCCACTGAGCGTGCGAGCTGCCACAGTGCGTTTCACAAGCAGCAGCAGTGACAGCTGAAACCTGTGCACATGTGGGCCAAATGGCGTCATTTCGTCCTCTGCTACACGGTCTGAGAAAAAGAGGAAGCAGGGTTGAGATCCTGTGGCTCGCTGCTGGCTCTCTGCACTGAGGACCAACTTCTCACACACAACAGAGTCACACCGGAAGGATTATTTCAACACATCTTTGTCTCATTTCTGTGCACAGAAAGGATTTAATCCCACCACCTGTCACTCACCCTCACATGTAAGTAAAGAGTTTATTGATTTTACTGTCCGTGACTTGAGTTCTTGTTTTTGTTTATGATGTGAGGTACTGTAATAGTGTGTTTTTATTCTTTCTCTCTCTGTGCTGGTGTGTTTGTTTCCTGTGTCTGTCTCTGGGAACGTAACGAGACTTTCCCTCTCGATGTGCGCTGAACTGAACTTGACAGTCATCACTGACTACACTTGTGCAAATTACGCAGCACAGCGGCTGCAACGGTTCCTCAGCTTCTTGTGGAGCGGGTGACAAACAGTTCAAGCTCTTCACCATCGTATAGAACTTCTCTTTGCTTTTTATCTCCATGTGACACAGAATAAGAACATACACACCCTGGATCATTGCTCCATACTCACTCTGTCTACTGTATTCTTGCTTTCTCTTTTGCTTTTCCTACTAAAAATAAAGATGACTTTTTAAAGTAAAAGTCAATGTCTTAGATCCAAAATATTCATATTATCTTCCTTTTTGTACCCAACCCTTCAACCCTGTGTCTTTCTCTTTAACCTCTGTCTTCCTACCACCCTTCAGTGTCACCCTGTCCCCACTGTCTCTCTTTGAGGAGATCATTCCCAACCAAACAGCTCGGTGGTCTGTCTGTCTGTCTGTCTGTCTGGACTCTCCTCCCTCCTTCCCTGCCTCTCTCTCACTTGGTGCCTGAGCTCCAGTGTGAGTCAGTCCCAGTTCCAGCCGGCCTCCCCACTGTGCTGCTCCTATGGCGGACTCTCCTCTTAACAACTCCTGGCCCTCCTTCTCCAAACTCTGGATGAAGAGATGGTCTTTCAAGAGAGGTACGAGGGAAATCTGCTTTAGGACTTATGTTCTCTTTTTTGATCTGAGAGGAAAAAAACACACCGCAGCCGAGGTTGTGGACTGGATGTGACCTTAAAATCGTGTGTGTGTGTGTGTGTGTGTGTGTGTGATGTGTGCCTCTTGGCTCTTAACCCATCATTTCTCACCTTTTGGTTACGCCTTGTCATTTTCTTTTCGTTAAATCATTGTTTAACCTATTTGACCTGGTTGGGTTTGTGGTGGCGAGCCGTTGCAGATGTGTTTCAGGTGGCAGTTTGCTTCAAAGTTGACTGACTCATTTGTAAACTTGCTGCGTTGTATAAGTTGTGAGAATTCACTCATGATCTTATCATTTATTGAAAAAAGGATAGTTTTGTGTCGGTGGTGCTGCTGGTGAAACCTGCATCTGAGTGAATGGTTTGTTTGAATGAGGTTTGGTGGAGCGTTGGTTTGAGTTTGCATTAAAATTCATGAAGAAAAGATGTCAAAAAGAAAAGAAGGAGGACACTTGTAGTCTGATCCAGTTGTAGCATGTGTGTGTGTGTGTGTGTGTGTGTAGCTCGATGCTTTGAAACAGTTGTCAGACACATTTGTGAACAAAGAGAGTCTGTGAGATGATATTTGTTTTGATCTCTGCTTTGTCCTTAGATCTAACAGCCTCTGTGCACGCGCACACACACGCACACACACACACACACATGTTTTTATATCTTAGTGAGGACACCTCAGAAACCAGAGATCAGCCTGTAAATGTGATTTTGTTGAACACTGGGCCAAAACATTCTATCTTCATCAGACAAAGCGTCTTCAAACGTCTTCAGTCAGAAACAAAAACTCACGTTTGCTGCCTTAATGTGGACGTTGTCTTTAATCAGCAGCTTGTTACGAAGACAGATGCCTGTGAGATATGTATTTGTACTGTTAATATTTATTGGACATCAAGTAGTTCTTTTACAGACATTTACTCCCCAAACCTGGCTGTCCATGATTTTATTTGTATTTTTCAAACCAAATATTGAGTTTAAGTTCACTGTCAATTCTAGCAACAGACTCTATTTGAATAAGTTTATATTTTTTTCAGCATAAAAGTCTCAATATGAAATTTGGATTTTTTTTTTGTTTGTTAAATCATCTGCTGAGACAGCCTAACCTTAAAGCCATTTTTTTTCACTTGGTCAAATGAAGAATAAAGTTACTGCTTGGTTTGTTTTATTCACAAATCAATTACAGAGTTAGATTAATTTTTTATGTATTTATTTTTATAATAAATAGTGTAGGGCTTTTATTTTCTTTGAAGGCAGTGACTTTGACATCGATTTTTTCTCAATTGTATTTTATTCTGTTCTAGACTTGTGTCTCAGATCCACTGTCTGATGATCTATCTCTGGAAATGAGTCAAATTTTTGAACATCCTCAGATAAACACACAAACATCGTGCTGCCTGTGGTTTCTGTAGCAAGCATTTGGCTTCTTTATGGGAATGACCTCAATGTGTTTATTGTTCTCGAGTCTCTGCTGAGAGCACATCCGCACAGAGTGTGCGCGGCGTGCGAGTTGCAATAAGTCATGATGCACATTGTAAATAATCAACGGACTGTGTCATATGATGGCCAAGTTCCTCTTGTGATTGTCACACAGCTCTGCAGCGACTGTACAGTACAGCGAGCTCCACCGTCGTTTCCTCCATGTCACATTTTCTCACATGAGTGTGCACCACATAATCTCATGCACTATTCGTCACTTATTACCCCGCGTGATTTTCCTCATACCATTCTATGAAAAGTGTGATGCAAAGTTGTGTTCACCACGTGGGATTTGCTGTTGATATAACAAAGTAATACACTACGAATATAACAGTGATTGTTGGATGGAAATGTTGTCGTGGGAACAATAAATCAACAATTATATACACACATATATACGTATATATACCCCTATTCTAGAAATTCAAAGCTATATATATATATATATATATATATACACACATATATGGGTGTCTACATATATATACATATACATATATACGTATCAAAAAAATGTAACAAAATAAAGAATGAAGATATTTCTCGACTGAGGGGAAACTGAGGTTGGGAAGCACAATTTTTCAAAAATACTAATACTAATACAAAGCTAAATGCAAATCGGTGAAGTATACCTTTAAGTACAAGTTAAAAGTATTGGTCTAAAAATGTACTGAAGTTGAAGTACTTAGTTACTTTCTTGTATCATGAAAAAAGCACAAGGGGATACAAATCTCACATTAAATGTTTTTAATTCAATTTTGTACAAATGAAAGTGCTGACACAACATTTTAACACTCCTCGTTCACTGCCAGAGTATTATTTTATTTTTTATTTTATTTTATTTTTGAATTTAGCATTCCAACATTTTTTTTTTTTACTCAGTAACGGATGCGAATTAAAACGTGGCGAAGTACAGTACTTCCAAAAAACATGCAAGTAAAATTACAAATTTAAAAAAGTACACAAAAACCTTCTTAATTACAGAAACGCGAGTATATGTGTGTGTGTATATATATATATATATATATATATATATATATATATATATATATATATATATGTTGAGTTTTTAGGCATTTCATTATTATTCAGGTGGTTCTACAGCCAGACCACCCTCTGTTAAGTGCAATTGTGGGAAAACAGCTGATGTCAGTGCCCCACACACACACACACACACACAATGATGTATTAGCAGATATGAGAAGGCCGACCATAAAAGGCGACAGCAGCTCTTACAGGACAACATCCAGCAGCTGCTCCAGTGTCTGTTAGGTTTACACTGAACACAAGAGGGATTTGGATGCAAACACATTGTCCCTCCCGCGGGGACACTGCCATCCCCGCAGCCTCAGCCAGTGATTTAGTGGAATATAGAAAATAGATCCACATTGCGTCTGTGTGCATGTTTACTGGAGAGCATCTCTGGTTGTCGTGCTAGGAAAGGGGGAGTGGATGTTGTTTGGTTTACAGCGGGGACATGGTGCAGGACTCGTGAGTGTGGTCCGTCTGCATGTTGTCTCTCTTACCTGTGATCTTTTACTGGAAGGTCATTGCTATAACGCAGGTGACATCATGACAGGAACGCTAAACTTGAGTGTGAGTCCGAAAATAGATACACGTTACAACAAACTCGGCGAGAGAACACTGAGTCACACTTAAAAATAATAAAAATAATAATAGAAAACATGTCTCTATCATGAGTTGAGTGTTAGTATGAGGTCATTGTTTTAGTGTCACAGATATACTGTAAACTCTGAATTCAACTATGTGGTGTGTTGAATATCTTGGCAAGGTGCTGTAAATGAAAACCCTGTTTTTATGTTGCCGTCTGACCGTCTGAGCTTTTCCTTCAAGGAAGGGTTGGAGATCCTGGAAAAGCAGTTGGAGCAGAAGACATTTTGCTTCTCCCTGCACCGAAGTCCATAGAGATAATCAGCGATTTCCCACCAGTGCACAGCAGTGGTCTTTGACCCACTGCTGCCTCCATCACTAAGTTCAAATGTGTCATTGTGTGACTTTGGTGATCTGAGTGACAGAAACGAGACGGCCGTAGAGCAGCAGTTGCTGTGTCCGCGTGAGCTAAAAATGCAGATTTTCTCTATGGTGCAGGAGAGTGAGTCTTTTTTTACAAACTTCAATTTTCAGTTAGAAAAGGCCGCGTAACAGTAACATAATATTCTGAATGTATCATAGACATGAGCAGGCAGGTTTTATGAGGTGAACCGATGTTTGATGGCAGCCATGTTTCTAGTGATAGTGAGCGTGTGCAGTGCACTCGGCTTAGTCAGTGCTGACAGTGTGTCAAAACCTTACAACCACACTTTTTGAACTATTCCTTTACTGGATGTGAGCCTGCTTTATTGTTTATATTTTCTGTTTGTCCCGTAATCATATCTGTTAACATTTAGATATGTTGTGCCTAAGTAAAATATAATTTCATGCACAGGGATGGCTGATGGATGATGGATGATGGCTGGGATAGATAGAGAGATAGATAGATAGATAGATAGATAGATAGATAGATAGATAGATAGATAGATAGATATTATTTGTTGCTTGTTTACATTTCTTGTGAGTCATGCTGTCAAAAGTGACGTAGAATATGTTTCTTTTGGAACTTTATCAAAATAAGAGGTCAAACTGCAGAACTGCAAACCAAAGCAAAAGGTCTCTCCAAGCTTTTATTTTTTTGAAGATGTTTTAATGAAGATTACAAATCATGATAAAGTCATTGAGTAATGCAGTAGCTCACTTACTTGCAGCTGAACAATTAAGGGAAATGTAAGGAAAATTAACTTTTTTCAATGGTTAAAAAAAAAAGAAACAGGGCAAATGTGTTCAAGGGGAACGGAGTCAGGCCGTGTGGAGCCAGACTCATTAGGCGAAGGCTTGAGTTCACAGGAGACTTTCCTCGTAAAAATGAGAATTATGTAACCTGACAGCTGTGGTTCCCTCCTCCTCAGATGTGCATGGTGAGGCTGAACCCCTCACAGTGAATAAGACACACACAGACGACTTACCAGGCTTTTCAGACGCCACGAGACCCTGACAGCTTTATGTTTTAATGTCAGAGCGTTTCATTAACACACGTCTTAACCTCAAATATCGCCATGCCCGGTTTGCATCTTCCTCACATGTCATTATATCAAATATTAAACTGCATGCAAGCTCAGTGAGGGAATAATCCCAGGCTCTCCACCAGCGACATGGAGACTAATGCTGAGCAGTTTCCAGTGGTGACTGTGGTTTGTGACATCATGTGAATGAGGAATTCTGTCCATGCAGTGGAAATGTAAAGGAGCTTTGAGTGAGAGGCTGGAGCAGGGACTGAGCTTTTCCTTCCATCTTGCACAAATTCACTTCAAGTGAATACACAGGTGTTGTTCAGCTCTGTCTGCCCTTCTTTGTGTTCTTCTTCTTCTCCCTTTAGCACTGTTGTATTTATTGCATTTTAAGACATGTTTATAACCCAGAAATAACACTTGGATTATCTTTCAGCATCAGAGTGCAAACCATGTAGTCAGCCCTGTGGGTCTCTTGGTGCCCAGCTCACTGTCCAGTCTCCTGCTTTCACTGGGAGAGGATCTTCCTCCTCTCTGTCGCCCGCCTCTGTCGCTGAAGATGTCTTCTTTGATAACACCTGTGACCAGGTACAACCTTCTCATTTCCATGGAAATCATGTTTCTTTTAAAAGTTCCTCACATTCCTTTTTTACTTATACAGCACCTTTCACGGTTAAGTACTTTCACAAGTAAAACACTGAAAATACTGAAAATGTATTTAAAAAAAAATCAAAATAAAAGTTTTTAAAAAGTGACAAAGCGTTCCACAGTCTAGGTGCTCCTGCTTCAATGGAGCGATCACCTCGCGTCTTAAAATGAGTCTTTGGGAGCACAAGTAACATCTGACCTGTTGACCTCAGACGCTCTAAAACTCAGGGTCAAGATTTTAAAATGGATTCTGAAATTCACTGGTAACCAGATTTAGATGAGCACGTAATGTTTTCTTTGCCAAATACAACTCCAACACAGACATGTAAACCTGCTAAACTTTACTGTATGTTTTATCACTGTGGACATGCTGATCATGTGACCACTGAGTTTAAAACATTGTCGCAGCACTGTCACAGACTCTGTTTCTTACTTCTTGAAGAAGTTCGGAACAGCTTCCTCTAATCTCTCTGCTCTTCATGTCTGTCCCTTTTGCGTGGTCCCACCTCCTTTGCTGACTTGCAGGATGCATGTTCAGTAGTCAGTGACTACGACTGCCTTGGTGTGGAAGTGGGCAGCAGCGTGGAGGACCTGATGGGAATCAGTTCCTCGTTCAAAGACTCTGATTACTTCAAAGACTTGGAGGGAGGAATATCAGCCACAGTTCCAGAAAACAGAGCCCCACATGACTCAAAGATTTCATCCATCAACAAACGTGTCCAGACTTCTCTGCCCACACTCTTCTCTCGGGTCAATGCACCATCACTGCCCTGCTACACACACCCTGAAGAGGAACCGCACTGCAACTTTGTGGTCACTCAGCTCAGCCCTAAGTCACATCCAGGTTGTATTATCAACAGCAGTGACTCCTCAGGTCTTGCAGTCGGGCTTAGTCTGACCATAAATCTGAATGGACTGTTGGAATCAGTGGAAACAGCAAAGGGAAAAACGCTATCAGACTGTGTAACGACACCGACCACAATGGATTCTGAGGGAGAGCCAGATGAGGACAGCTTTCCTATCCTGGTCAGATCCATGTCGACATCTCGAAGGCACAGCTTGGGCGTTCCTGTGTCCCCCATAAACCTGGGGAGGAGGTAAGATGGATGATGGATGATGGATAGAGAGAGTAATGGTTGTGGAAGAGGAAAGAAATATCAATCACAACTAAAATCTTGGACGGGTCGCCCTCTATCTGCTGGGATTGACACCAGCGCCCCATATAGGATAAATTGGTAGAAGATGAATGAATGAATGAATGAATATCTTGTGTCCAACCTTCTGTTTGAGATTACCATTCACTTGATTTTTGAGTTTAGTATCTTCCAGAATTACTCAGTGTGACTCTTACTGTCGCTGTCTTTACTGTAATAATTAGGGAGTCATTTATGAAAGTCGTTTCAAAGACATATTTCTCCAACTGTGTAACAGATATTGTTCTCCCAAAAAGAAGAAATAAGCAGCCCAAACATTTACATTTTTACAGTCTGGGCATAGTGAAGCATGCGATATATAGGATTTTTTGGATTGTATTTTACATTTTCGGACCGATACCGATTCCCATCCCTAGTAAAAATGAATGGTTTACTTGGTTCTTCCACATTCCCTTAAATAATGCTGTCAAGACAAAGTTCGTCACGAGAAAGAAAGCAGAAAAAGAACATAAAGAAATTAACAGGGGTCATTAAGAGTCTCACTCAAATATTTTGTTTGGTTTATAGATGTACTGTATTTCAGAGCCGGTTAACCCCACTTCATGTGTGTTTATTGCTGTATACTGTGCTGTCAGACTGAGTCTGGATACCATGGCCATGAACAGCGATGGGGAGCGAGAGGATGACGAGGAGAGACAGAATAGTCTCTTCCAGTCCACCCAGCAGCAGACCTACAGCTGCACAGCATGTCCAGTGGACGAAACAGACAGTCCCCGGTTGAGGGTCCCCCGTCCCAGAGCCGACGTCACTCAAATGGTAAAATGGAATAGTGACATAAAAAGAAGAAAAAGTTTGTTTATGCTGGATTATGTTTGACAACATGAAACTGACGATTCTTCTTCTTTTGGCTCTAATGTCACTATGGACACTAGAGACAATAGTCCGAAAAATCCCACATATACTATATGTTAATAGTGTTGACATGTATGTACCTCCAGATACTATTCTGCACTCTTAATGAGTTACATTCTAATTTGCTTTTAACCAAAAAATGTAAATGACTAACCGCTAAATGCTGTTCTGTCTCGCACAGCGGACAGGGGAGTCGCCAGAGGTGAAACGTACATGTGACGTACATCTGTGTATATGCTTTAATGTTTTCAGGCCAGCGGTTCACTTGGCAGACATCTGTATTCCCGCTCAGAAATCCTCGCCTCAGACGAATATCCCCAAGCGGCACACATTTCCCACGTTGTCCAGACGTCCAAACAGGCCGCAAGGGCAGCGGGAGGTAGAGCTGAGTGTTTTTATGTTGTTTTTTTTTAGTATTTATTATGCAGGATTTGTCATTTTCCTTTTTTCCCCCTCATGCAGCGGAGGAGTTTGACCCAGAAGAAAATCTTCATTCTACTGATGGACAGAGCCATATGTAAGTCTACACCATCATTAGTTACTTACAGAGCGCTCACAGACCTGGAATATGTGGTGGAATGGAATATTTCCTCTGTAGAATATTTCCTGGCAGTTCAGGTTTAATGATACTTAAAAGTAGAAAAACAAAGAAAACACTCCTCTTGCTGTGAATTGTACCTGCAGCTTTTGAACGATGCAGTAACGTTGGGCACATACTGTTTTTCTTTAGCTGTAAATTATCGTGGTGTGGTGCAGATATCTGACTCCCACGTAACAGCGGGGCTTTCCTTATTTCCTCCTGACATTTCTGCTCCATGTCACATGTCTGCAACCTTCTCCTCCCACAGTCCTCTCTCCCAGCTCCTTAGATGGCCCCTCAGTGTGTGTATGTGTAGACTTATACATATATACTGCATTTATATCTTTCAGCTTTAATGTGCTCTAGAAATGAAGTTGACTTTCAGAGGTCCAAAGAATTTACAAATCTATATTTTTGGGGGATATTGTGCCTGCGCCCCACAACTTTAAAGACTTGGTTTTAGGGTTAGGCCAAGCCTAATTTCTGAAGGACTGGTTAAGTTAAGGACTAAGTTTTGAATTGTGGTTAGGTTAAAGTTAGAGTTAGACATTTAGTGGTTATGGTTCAGGTCAGGGATAACACTTTGTTGATGCTGTTCAAATGACTGGTGTCCTAAGAGGAATAGCTGCACAAAAATGTGTGTACGTGTTATGTGTGTGTGTGTGTGTGTGTGTGTGTGTGTGAGAGCATATAGCATGTGTGTGTTAATGTGACTGTGAGAGTGTCTGGTGATTATGTGGATGCAGCAGACATGGGAGGATTCTTCTGTAAATCAAAGTTTGACACCCAGCTCCCAGCAGCTGCACCCTCTCCTCTCCTCTCCTCTCCTCTCCTCTCTTCTCCTCTCCTCTCCTCTCCACTCAGACACAGTGTCTTGTTTGTCTCAGGCTGATGGTACAGAAAGTTCTGCAGGAGCTAAGGCAGTACCACGGGTAAGTAAACAGGAGAGGGAGGTCTGGTTGCTTCTGCCACCGTTCAAACATCATTAGTCATGAGAGCAGCAGCAGCAGCAGCAGCAGCAGTAGCAGCAGCAGCAGGGCAGGTCACATTATGACCAGGAGGAGCACTGCACTCTTTCAGCGTGTTTGTGTACACAGAGTGTTGATTGCACATGCATGTTTTTGTGTGTGTATCTGCATGTATTCACACAGTTTGACACAGTATGTCAGTAAACATGTAACAGGTCTGGGAAGGAGTAGGTATCTGTTTGGACACAAGGCTTTGTTAATTAAACTTTATTTCACTTTCAGATTGCCTTTCTTTCCATCATCACTCCTTATTTGTGTGTGTCACAGCATGCTGTTAAACAAAACTCTGCAAACTATTCTTCTCTTCATTTAAGTAATTTAATTTTGTCTGTCACAGAGTCAAGCAGAGGAACAACAGATCAGATGTCAAAAATTCAGAAAGTGTCACTTGGTACGAGTTCCTTTCTCATAAGTAAGTAACGTCCATACTTATTGCTGAACTTATCAACAAAGCTGCAGAATTAGACCTTAAGGGTCCAGTGTGTAACATTTCACTGGCAGAGGATTAACGTATTACCCATAAGTTTGTTTGTATAAGTGTAGACCTGCTGAACTGGAGTTTGAAGTGGACGCTTACTATGCAAACGAAAGAAAAAAGCTCCGCCCACACAAACCTGATGCATAAACAAACAAAGCAGGAGGAAATGACAGAGACTATGGGAGAGTTGAGAGACACATGGAATTGTGTTGACATCCTTTCTGTTATTCAAAGGCCACCATAGATCATTAACGCACTTGGGAAAGGGACAGGTGATGGGTGGAGTTGTTGCACACTAATTCTTACACATTGGTCCTTTAATTTATTGATTGCTATGTGTTAACGGTCGGTTTTGGTTTAGTAATAATGTGGTTGTCTTGTAAAAAAATGGCTACTTTCTCTTATGGAAAAAAACCCCCCATACTCCAAAAACTCCAAACCAAACATGACACATAAATGTTGTTTTTTTCCGAACCACTGACTTCTCTTCTCTGCCACTTCTTCCAGGAATGAGGAAGAGGAGGATCGTACAGAGAAGGTGGAGAAAGGCACCAAGGTGAAGAGGACTCTGAGTTCTTTGAGGAACAGAATGGCTGGTTCCTTTAATAAAGATAAGGTATAATGCAGTGTAGACAAACAGTCCACGTTGTCACTTTCAAATCATAGTGCAATGTATATGCTACAGTGAACTGTTAATGAACACAGGGTAAGCTGCCCTGGTTTGGATACCAAAACTAAAAAAAACTGTGTTGCTACATCCTGTTTACACTGTATACAGTACTGCACCTTGTGTCAGTTAACCAGTGAGAATAAGAATTAGAACACTGAAACTCTAAAGGGTAATGCTTTTTCGAATTTTGAAGGTGAAGGTGAGAAAATAATTTCTGTGGCTGCGCTCAGTTGTATTACACATGTCAAATCCTGAGGTGTTAACAGTTTGTGCATGTTGGCGCACACACAGCACACTAATCTACTTACACAACCCCTGTTACACTGTTACATATCCTGCCACAAGACATGACTGTGTAATGTCATACCCAGCCAGGCAACATACGTGTTTGCATACAAAGACCCTCTCTTGTTTCTCTGCAGGGTAAGAACCGAGAAAAAGATCCGCAGAAGGAGAAGGACGCCAAAGACAAATTGTGTGGCAGAAGCAGCAGCAGCAACAGCAGCAGCAGCAGCAGTGGACATTATTTGGTGCCAGGCGCTTTTTCCAGCTGTGCCACCTGCTCACTGTGTAGCAAGAGCCTGCAGAAAAGGCATGGCCTGCAATGCATGAGTGAGTAATGCCACAGCCACAGGTGTAAACACACACCCATGCTTGTTGTCAGGATGACACACACGCGTGCAGGTGTTAAGCTCACACACGTATCTATTTATATCCACACTGCTGCTGCATGCTCACTCACTCGCACACTCACTCACTCACTCACGCAGTAACTGGATCACTCAAGCAAACAAACACAGCCACACAGCCACACACACACACACACACACACACACACACACACAGGTTTGCACAGCTACTCCTCTAAGGACACAGTGTAAACAAAGCACTATCCCCAACCTTCACCATAACCCTAATCTCAACCTAACCACAATTAAAACCTTAGCCTTAACTTAATCCGGACCACTGGAGTACTGGTCCTGACAAGGTCAGTGTTTATGCTTGAGAATATCCTAAAGAGGTAACAAATACAAGTAAACACACACACAGAGTCTGGTTTCCTTCACTTTAAAGGACATTAGGTTGAATTACATTCATTTCCTGGAGAATTACTTAAACTTATGTCTTTAAATGTAATAATTGACAATACGGGGACTTGCCTCATAATGTGACTATGCAAACAGATTTAAGTCCCCACAACATTAGAAATATTTGGAACCCACACTTGCACAATAAGAGTCAATCTAAGGAGCTTAGTTCAAAACACCTAAATCATTTAAATACACAACTATTTCTGACTTTATGTTTTGTGTTTTTATACATGTATTGGAATCTGTGTTGAGTTCCAAATTATAGCACTATAATTAAAATACAGTGTTCCCTTCTCAGTTCCTCCTCAAACCTAATCTGAACTTGATGAATTACAAAACAAAAACACTGATGCAACTTCCTTCATCCTCTGTTCATGTCACATCATTACTCTGTGTGTGACCTGTGTTGCACCACTCTGCTCACATGTTATCTGATGTATTATCCCCATCCTCAGACAAACGTTAATGTGACTCAGAGTCATACCTTGTCTTTGTTCCTCCAGCTTGTGATGCTGTTCACATTTCCCGTTTCATTGGTGTGTAATTCAGCTTAATGCGTCTCCTCACATAGAGTGTAGACCTGCACTCATCACATACCTGTTGGGCTGCTTCTACAGCCTGCAGGTCAACTGATATACAATGATGAAACGTGTGAAACTGTGAGAGTAATTTAGCCGTGAATGAATAAGTGTTCATTTTTGTTTTTATTATCATTAGTACCACAGTTTTTGGTAGTAGATTTGCGGCTTCAGTTAATTACAAATTAATTATTCAAGTATGAACTAAGATAAACATATTATATTATAAAACCCTGCAAACGTCAATTGTCCATTTAAATGACATATTATTCTACAATATTTTAGTACAATGTGTATCGAACTGCACAGACTTAATGTGTGTGGCAACAAATGAAATGTTTTTAAATATTTAGCTGTCAAACAGATATGTGACACTGCAGTATAGACTTTATCAACATTTTTACCTAAAGTTAATGTTGAAATGCCAGGATCAAATTCAGTGATGGTTGACAAAAAAAAATGCATAAAATGCACATTTTGTTTTATATTTATCTTAAAGTGGAAGCAATGTTTTAGTTATTATCACAAAGTCAGTTTTATTTTGCTTGGTTGAGTAGTTAGATATATGAATGTATTTATGAACAGTAAAAACTTCAGCTAATATATAGGCAGAGCAAAGTACAGCCGGTATACTGTGAAATTATGAAATGGAACAAATTATGCAAATGCACTGGACCATAACTGTATAAAAAATGAAGTTGAGTGTTATTCTTGCATCCATTAAAAGTGCAGACTGACCTACTGCACATTAAAGTGCACCAACATCATATTAAAAGTGATACTTTTTGACTCCCACTGAGGGTATTTCCTCCAAGAACAACAATGTGGACACATTTGTTGGCATTACTGTAAGAGAGTGGCAGCATTCTCATAAGCCATGTGGTCTGATGGTGCAGAATTTCACATCATCAAATAAATTTTCCAATAGGGAACCAGAACTGCTCTCACTATTACGGCCATTTCATTTTCACTGAAGTAGACTGTTTGAAGGCGATGAGCAGCTACTCCTTGCTTTCACTTCACTATTGTTCAGTGACTTGTAACTTTCTCTGTGTGGGGACAAAGTCATGGTGCAGCCTTGGTTCAGTGGTAGAGTGGACTGTCTTTCAACCAGGAGATCGTGAATACAGTTATCCCAGTGCCATGTGAATGGTTATGACTACATATAAATATATATACAAACCATCTACAATTCATAAGCATATACATTTTAGAGTCTGGCAGGAGGGGGTACAATGTATGACTGTTTTTAAGAGTGAGCTTATTAAACAAAGCTGTTTTGGTATAGTGTAGGAGACGAAGGGCACTGCGTTTCACCAGTGTCATTCAGGACAGTACTGCTTCTTACAGACATGAACCAGAAACTAGTAACGCACATTTATCTCACTCTTTGTGTTACATATTTCTTTCAGCCATAACAACATGAATCCAGACTGTAGGGCTATTTTGTGTTGTTGGTAAACACAGACACACACACACATCCGCATAATCACCAGACTATCACAGTCAGATTAACACACTTATATTATCTCTTTTTCATATAACACACATGTTTGTGCAGCTCTTTGGAAGCTTAATTGAACTCCATTCATGTACACAGCCTAATCAAAGTATTATCACTATGCATAACCATTAATGCCTAACCCTAACATTAACCTCATTTAAGCCCAACACTTAACCGTTTGGTCTCCACGAGGTTTCGGTCTCTATGAGGACTCCTGGTCCTTACAAGGTCAGTATTTGTACCAGAAAAGGTCCCAAAGAAGTAACACACAGAGAGAGGCGTGAGAAAACAAGTGAGTGTCCCTTTAATTTGAACCAAGCCCCTGTGGGGATTCAGCCGAGCATCAGCCTGTGGAATGCGTCGTTTGTGTGCCAGAGATTGTTCCTAGTGAGCAGGACACAAAACTGGACTGAACCCAGAGTGTCATACTTGTTGCTTCTGGTTTTCAATGGCTGAACTAGTTTGTGTGGTTCACGGGCAGGCGAAGCTCCCCATTGGATGCAGCGGACTCAGATAAATCCGGGTTCCGGTGAAACGGTAAGGGGCAGCTACTGTAGCTTGGGATCAGGTGGATATGGCTCTCGTTGTTCCGCTCAGTGGGACTTTTCAGCCATCCTTGCTGCTAGCTCGACCAGCTAAGGGCTAGTTATAGCTAACCATCCGCTTATTTAATGTGTATTAGTTATTTGTTTAGTTGGCCTTGGGTTGAGTCCGTGAGTAAGTAAAGAGTTTGCAAACTAAACTTTGTCATATGCTCAGTTTGTCGCAAACGGGTCGGACTCGAGACTGTACATGTAGCGGAGTAGCTATTAGCTAGTTGTTAGCCTTTCTCCAACCGCCTCTATTGGAAAAACAAGAGAGTGGGTTGTCTTTATTTAGCTTAAAACATTACATATTATCAAACAACCACACCAGCACTATTTGGCTTTATTACTGACTTGCTTATACTTTGAGTTTCACTCCATTTGCAAGTTTGTCTTGGCTGCTTTGTGTGGACTTTCTGTAAAGCTCAACAGGTGATTGCTAAGTTAGCTACCGTTAGCTTCATGGGATAACTTGTTATTTACTCGAAGTGGACTATAAAATGGTTACTGTTCTGCATGGACATTACCTTTAATGTGGTAAGAATGTCAAATTTTGGGTGAAGCAATATTCATGTTTACAGTTTGGCGAGGTGCATGCGTGTTTGTGTTATACTGTCTCTTGTGTTTGTACTAGTACTCCCACCCAGTTGGCTCAGACTGCAGCTGCTAACTGGCTCGCCATTATGAAACCACATGAGCCTCCATGTGTTAAATCATATTATTGATTGTGAAATTCTTAGAAATCCACAGGGAGGCAGGTGATACCCATCTACCAGTGCGTTATGTTAACATCGATCAATGGGAACAGTCGAGACTGAGTGTTGAGCTTGCTCCCTCGCTCCTCGACCTCTCTGCTCTGATTCAGTTTTCTTTGAGTGGGTCACATGGTGCTAATTGTGCTTGACAGGTCTGCTAGTGCCTATCAGCCCACACCACTGACTCTAGGTCTCACCAGCCTCACCCTGTTAGCACTACTACTTCTTCATGCATCACTGCTCTTTGTCTTGCAGCATGGTTGAGCGTTTGAGAGCCTGTCAGTAGATTTTCACTTCCTTACTCATTTTACCATCTACTCGCTGCACTTACTAGGCAGATCGGCCAAGTAGCAATGATTGAAAGAGTAAAACTAGAGAAAGCCCTCAGAGATTGCATGCCTCCACCAAGCCCTCTCAGTTTCCCACAGTGTAAGAAAGAGGACTGCCTTGAATCTGTGTCTGAATTGCCCTCAAAATCTTATGATTTCCTCCGTCATAACCATACCCACCATTTAATGAATGTTCACATATAGGATTTTGTGATATACCTCTACCCCCTAATTTTATCTGCGTTATTGGTCTTTAATGTTAACCCTGACCCCATTTGTGAGTGAAAATATGACTAGCAGAGATATTTCACTTCACTGAGTAAAACGCTCCATGAGCCCTGGTTCCTTCTCCTTTTCTAGATCATGTCATGGTTTGTCTCGCTGCTTCAGAATTTGCCCCCAAGTATTAATGTTTTTGTCTTTCTTGTATAATGGAGTTGAGTAATCTCTTCTACATGCAATGCGTATATTACCAAAGCACACATGAATCAGGTTTGGTGGTTGCTGTGTAAAAGAGGCTGATTTAGGGTTTTCCTCCAGGTTGGTTTTTACAACTATATGTGATGGTTGTGTTTTTTCTGTGAAAACACTAAAATGTGTGTTTGGGATATTTTAAATAAATGAAATCAAAGCAATCATAGCATGTTTCAGAATTGTAATGCAGTTGTAATGGCTAAGATAATACTTGCAAAACTTTATATACAAAGTGTTACATGCACTTTTCTTATTTGTAGGCTGTATGGAAAAAAAAACACCTTATGAGTGTCCTATGACATAACGTTTCTCTGGAAGTATCCACCCAGTGCTATCTAGTGCTCTGTTGATTGGGGCCTCATGCCATGAGATAGCACGTAGCAACAGATTCTTCTGCTTAAGTGGGACAAGTACCACATGTGATTTTAAACTCGTCCAGATAATTTATTTTCTCCAATTGGTTTTTGCTTGCATTTCTAGTTCATTCAGTGAATATCTGAAGAGTACATGGCTGTACACCATAAGTGGGGTGATAGGCCAATAGTCACAAAAACCAGTCAGCAGAGTTGTGTGTGGTCTTTGTGATGAAGTCGAGGGTCCTGTGAATCAGCTGCAAACCTCAGTGCTGCTGACATGAGCAAGTTATTTTATCATGCTCCTTAAGAGTGGCTAAGCTGAGTATCACTCACCCACGGGTTCTGTTCAATGGTGACAGTTTATTCAAGCCTTATGACAAAGTTGTGATTACTTTAATCTGTCGTTGTGACTCTTCCCAACAACTTGGGTTTGTTTTCTCTGCTTGTATCACACATTAAATTGGTGTGAAGCTGCAAAAAAGTTCTGTTCCATTATATCTGCAAAGGGACGACCGAATGTTCTTTCTACTCTTGGGATTTTTTTCTATGTCCATGAAGCAAAATGTTTGCATGCATTTTGAATACATTCTTGAACTGAAGCAGTTTACGCAGTTTACATCAGAGATGACTTAAGCTGATGTTGCATTGACACAGCATTTTATTCCATCCAGATCTGCTGATCTGTCATGTCCTCTTATCTTTTCCTGTTCTGAACAATCCTTTTTTTCCCCAGTGTTTCTCAGTCAGTGTGTTGAGGCTTTGCTTGAAACGGTTTGAAGATGGATTACTTACCCAGCAGACTTACACAGTGGTGGTATGTTGCGCTTTTTGTCTTTTACCTGCAGGGTTGGAGTTTGCAAGTAGAAAAAATTAGCTCTGGGTTCGGCTGTGAGTTTTTTGACTTAACTGAGTACAATCTAAGGAATCCTAGCTCGTATGAAGCAATAAGGTCTACAGGGGTATGCCCTTATTAGATATTGTTGTGGTTTGGTGCAAATTTTCCTCTGTACTGTAATATCAGGTCATTGCTGGTTGAGGGACATGACACTCCTGGTGAGGATCATTAAGAAGCAAGTTACTGCATTATTTTCATTCAAATCTGTGAGAAATTGTTCATTTATTACCAAAGAGAAGGAGACTGAAGAAAACAAGTTTGAGAATTGAAAGTAACCAGACACAGAAAGACTGTGGCAGGTGTGGCCGAAAACAAAAAAATTCTTGGAAAGATTGCCCAGCGAAAGATGTAGATTGTAGAAAATGCAAGAAAAAGGGACATTTTCTGCAGTATGTCGCACAGGGGATGCAGTGCGTCTGCGTGAAGTCACAGAAATTCAGGGCGTCACAGACACTGACGATTATTACTTCCTAGGTGACATAGAAACTGACGCATCAGAACCATGGATGGAAAAAATCTGGCTAAATGGGGAGAATGTTAAGTTTAAACTCGACAGTGGGGCAGATGTAACATCAATACCTGAGAGAATGTACAAGCCAGAGAGAGATGGGAAAACTGCAGGAGCCCAAAAAGAGACTGGTAGGGCCAGGTAAATACCCACTTAAGGTAAAAGGCTGCTTCAAAGCAGACATGGCAGCGAAAGGACACACCACCTCTCAATACATCTACATAGTGGCAGGACTAAACCATACACTTCTAGATAGACCGGCTCTAATAGCTTTAAAGCTTGTAGAGAGAGTAGATGCAGTTATGGAAACAGAGGAAGACTTTAGAGCAGACTATCCAGATGTTTTCCAAGGACTAGGCAAATTAAAAGAGCCTTACCACATAGTGCTTGACCAAGGTGCCACACTAGTGGCTCTCTCCGCACCCAGAAGGGTCCGCTTGCCCCTCAAAGAAGCAGTGCAGGAAGAGTTGACTAGAATGGAAGACATGCAAGGATTTCTAAGGTCAAGCAGCCAACAGAATGGTGTTCTGGTATGGCCGTTATCCCGAAACCAGGAAAGAAACCACCGAGGATCTGTGTGGACCTCACTCCCCTGAATGTGGTCGTGAAAAGAGAACCTCACATGCTCCCAGCTGTAGACCAAACTCTGGCAATGACTAAAAATGCCAAGATTTTCACCAAACTTGACGCCCAATTTGGATGTTGGATTCAACCAACTCCCTTTTGGTATTGCATCCACTCCGGAACATTTCCAGAGGAGAATGTCTCAGATGTTGGAGGGTTGCGATTGAGTGCTCTGTCATGTGGACAATGTCCTCGTGTATGGCAGGGACAGGCAGGAGCACAACCAGAGGTTGCATCGTGTGCTTAAGAAAATACAGCAGGAGGGTCTCACGCTGAATGAGAAATGTGAATTTGCATGAGAAGAAGTCATGTTTGTGGCCACAAAGTTTCCGCAAAAGGCATCGAGCCTGATCCGAATAAAGTCAAGGCTATCCAGCAATTGCCGCAGCCCACATGTCTAGAAGACGTGCGGCGTCTCATGGGCATGGCAAATTACCTTGCTAAATTCCTGCCTCAGCTAGCTACAATAACCATGCCACTGAAAGAACTGCAGAAAGAGAGGAACAAATGGATATGGGCAGAGCCATAGGAAAAAGCCTTTCAGAGAGTGAAATAGATATTCCAACACCGCTGAGACAAAGGTTGCTGCAGATGTATTCGGCCCATATAGGACAAATGGTGGAAAGGTGTGAACTATGTCAGACACACAGAACACAGCTCACAGAACCACTGGCAAAAAGTGGGCATGGATCTTTTCGAGTGGTCCAAGAAGGATTACCTGTTGGTCATAGACTATGTTTCAAGGTACATTGAGATAGTGGAGCTCAAAAGCACTTCGGCTGAAGTGACAATTAGAGCTATTAAAGAGGTCTTCGCCAGGCATGGGACTGCAGAAGTTGTCACACAGACAACGGGCCTCAGTTTTCATCAGCGGTGTTCAAAGACTTCGCAAAGGTGAACGGTTTCGTGCATACCACCAGCAGCCCCCGTTACCCTCAAGTGAATGGAGAGGCAGAGCGCGCTGTACGGACTGTCAAGGATTTGTGGAAAAAAGATAGTGATTACATCAGAGCACTGCTGGCTTATAGTTCCACCCCGCTGGTTCCCGGGTTCTCACCAGCTCAGCTGTTGATGGGAAGAAACCTGCGTACATCTCTGCCCCAATCAACAACCAAGCTGGATCCTAAGTGGCCAGACCTGCAGGCCTTTCGCACAAGGGAAGAGGAAGGAAGGTGTAGGCAGGCAGCAACCTACAACCTGAGACACCGCTCAAGACCTCTCCCAGAACTGACTGCTGGTCAAAAGGTCTGGATTACCACTGAGAGAACCACAGGTGCAGTCATTGGATCAGCCAATACACCAAGGTCTTATATGGTAGAGACCAACAGGGGTCTCCTCAGAAGAAACAGAAGTCACCTCTGACCTATAGGGACTGTTACAAGAGCTGGTCAGGTGACAAAGCCGCCTGATAAACTGGACTTGTGAATTAGTTGGACAATGACAGGTTATGCTCCCAGTAAAGAATAAAAGTGATTTGGGATGTTAAAGTTCTTAATTCTTGAGTTCAAATATAAACATTGCTAAGGATAAAATGTTAAAATGATACTGTTTCAGTTTTAGTTCATAAGAAAATGTACAACTGTTTATTTGAATGAAGCAAGAGTTTAGCTATAAGGGGGAGGTGTAGTAGTAGGACTACTAGTCCCAGGAGACTTAGCTCCCACAATGGAATGTGTGTAACATTGTCCTTCCGGCTAAACAGTAAACAGAGTGACTAAAAGGCAACTCACCGGTGTCCCTTGTTATTATTATACAATAGCCTTTATTCCTTTGTATGCAGTTGTATTTTTATTATATTATGAGGGCATTCATAAACACAGCAAGAAATAAAGACGCACTTTCCCTATATACAATAAAATAATTTTTTTGCTTGCTTTACTTTAAAAAAAGAGAAAGAAACCTCTTTTTCATATCCTTTAATCTTTTTATATTTTTGTAAAAAAGTTGTTTCTTTCACAGTCATATTTACTTCAAAAACAGTAAATACTGGCGATCTGTCCAGGGTGTGACCCATCCATTCGCCCTATGTCAGCTGGGATTTGCACCAGCAGCCCTGCAGCCCTGCAACCCTCATGTGGAGGATAAAGTGGTAGACAATGGATGGATGTAAATGAGTAAATACATAAGAATAAGAAAAAGAAAAACATGATCAGCCACAAACTGCGGAACTTAGCTTTTTGTGAAATGTCCCTTTTGTTTCTCTTTCTGTCATATATTTAGCTGTTATAATATTTTCATAAAAACTCTTTGAACGTTTGGACACATTCACATTTCCAAAAAAAAATAAGAACAAGGAAAACTTGCTCAACTACAAACTGCAGAAACCTGTGTTTTCTGTGAAATGCTCCTTTTGTTCAACTGTCTCCAAAGACTTTCTTTCATATCTTGCGCCCTCAGACAGTAGATGAGAGGGTTGACCATCGGGGGACAAAGACTGTACAACATGATTATCACAACTCGCACATCGACGCTAAATCTGAGGCCAACGTTGCTGGCCAAGTAAACGAAACACCTGGGTAAATAATACAGAGAGATGATGATGAGCTGAGTGCTGCACGTGGACAGAGTTTTCATGCGACCGCTCGAATCTGCGATCTTCAGCACGGCGACGATGATGGAGCTGTACGAGAACACGATGAAGGCCAGCGGCCCAAGAAGAAAAATCATCGCCATGATAAAGGCGGGGAAGCCGTACGGTGCTCGGTCGGTGCACGCCAGCACCGTGATGCCGATGTGATCGCAGTAGCAGTGATTGATGACATTGGATGCACAGTAAGGCAGAGGATACGCTCGGATAACCATCATTAAAGGACCCGCGTTTGAAATGATCCACGCCGTGACGCTGAGAATGTGGACAGTGGACATTTTCAGGGCATTTGAGTATGTGAGAGGGTGGCAGATGGCTAAGTATCTGTCCAAAGCCATGAGGAAGAGAATCAACGAATTCACCGAGCTCAGATAGTGGACAAAGTACATTTGAATGAAACAGGCCAGGAATGAAATGCTCCCCGAGCCAAACCAGTACTTACTGATGATCTTTGGCAACGTGGTGGTGCTGAACAAAGCGTCACACATGCAGAGATTCAGAATGATGTAGTACATGGGTTTGTGGAGGCGACGGTCGGCTGCAAACAGGAAAATGATGGTGGCGTTGCCGACCAACGATAGGAAATAAACCAGGAACAAAAGTGCAGAGACAAGGCCGCGGTACTGTGGATGGAGACCGGGGAATCCTGTCAGGAGGAATTCAGTAACACCGCTGTGGTTTCCTTCTGACATGGTGGAGCTGTAATGTCCTGGACAACACAGTAATCAATGTAGACTATCACTACAACCAGTTAAAGCCTTTAATAGTAACTTTAACCTGATCACAATTCAAATCTTAGTCCTAAATTAACCAGTTACTCAGAAATGAGGATATTCTGCCTCATCAGGATCAGGTTTTGGTCTCCTTGATGGCTTGCAAGGTCATGTTTTTTGCCAGAAAACGTCCTAAAGATTAAACAAATACGTAAGTACACACACATATTTCAACTCATATATACATCGATTCAGAATATAAAGATTGATTATTGCTCATATATATGTTGTCAACCATTTTAGAGAATTTAAACAATGTCTTTTATTATACCTTGTATCATGTAACTAAATCTATAATATGAGCCCTTTATTTATGATATAATATGAAACCTTTACTGTCTGAAAAGAGAAGTTGGAATAAGGAAAAAGGAATAATTTACCATTCACTGACTCCATGAAACTCACCTTTGAAAATACATAATACATGTATAAAAATACAAATGTCTAAAATGATCTTTTGTATGAATTTTGTTTTGTATTATTCTTGTTTTTTTTAAACAAATGTGTAAAAAAAAATGTACACATACGTTTCTCAAAGCTTGTCGCAACATATTCTACTATCTCCCGTCCGTGTTCTACTTTTTATGAAGTCTGTCAGCATGACTCGATATGATGCCCGACTGGAATCCATCCCATTTTTTTCTTTTTATTCTCTGAGGATCACTGTCGATCTACTGTCTCCACGAGACATTTTAAACATTAAAATTCTAAAAAGTCAAGTCAAAGTTTTGTCTATCACTGTTTGTTTAACACATTATTTTTCTTCTCTTCTTTTCTCTATATTTTTTTCTTTTTCTTTTTAGTTTTGTCCCCACATCTTGTGCGTTTGATGTGTTATCCCGGAGGACTCCTGAGGCAGTTGCAAGGTATCGACGGGCCGAAGGGCGGCAGCCTCTGCTCTGGCAGACGCAAAGCAGTGGGTATGGGAGAAGTTCAGAGAGGACATGGAGAATGACTATCGGTCGGCACCAAGGTGTTTCTGGAAAACCATTCTGGGCCTCAGGAGGGGAAAGTGGGGCACCATCCAAGCTGTGTCCAGTAAGGATGGGACACTGTTGACCTCGACTGAGGAAGTAACGTCGAACCTCGGATCAGGAGGAACAATGCGGATTCTGTCCTGGTCGTGGAACAACGGACCGGCTCTTTTCTCTTGCAGGGATCCTGGAGGGGGCCTGGGAGTACGCCCATCTGGTCTACATGTGTTTTGTGGACCTGGAGAAGGCATTTCATCGGGTTCCCAGGGAGATACTGTGGGAGGTGCTGCGGGAGTATGGGGTGAGGGGGGCACTACTTAGGACCATCCAATCCCTATACGCCCAAATATGAGCTGTGTCCGGGTTCTCGGCACTAAATCAGGCCTGTTTCCTGTGGGTGTTGGCCTTCGCCAGGGCTGAGCTTTATCACCAATCCTGTTTGTGATTTTCATGGATAGGATATCGAGGCGTAGTAGTGGGGGAGAGGGGTTGTGGTTTGGCGGGCTTGAGATCTCATCGCTGCTTTTTGCAGATGATGTGGTCCTCATGGCTTCGTCGGCCTGTGACCTTCATCGCTCACTGGATCGGTTCATGGCCGAGTGTGAAGCGGTCGGGATGAGGATCAGCACCTCTAAGTCTGAGGCCATGGCTCTTAGCAGGAAACCGGTGGATTGCCTTCTCAGAGTAGGGAATGACTCCTTGCCCCTGGTGAAGGAGTTCAAGTATCTCGGGGTCTTGTTCATGAGTGAGGGGACGAGGGAGCGGGAGATGGGCCGGAGTATCAGAGCAGCTGGTGCGGTACTGCAACTGCTTTACCGCACGGTTGTGACGAAAAGGGAGCTGAGCCGGCAGGCAAAGCTCTCGATCTACCGGTCAATCTTTGACCAAAAGAACGAGATCGCGGGTACAAGCGCCCAAAATGGGATTCCTCAGGAGAGTGGCTGGCTTTTCCCTTAGCGATAGGGTGAGAAGCTCGATCATCCGGGGGGAGCTCGGAGTAGAACCGCTGCTCCTTCACGTTGAAAGGAGCCAGTTGAGGTGGTTCAGGCATCTAGTGAGGATGCCTCCTGGGCGCCTCTCAAGGGAGGTGTATCAGGCACGTCCAGCTGGGAGGAGGCCTCGAGGTAGACCTAGGACAAGGTGGAGAGATTACATCTCCACTCTGGCCTGGGAACGCCTAGGGATCCCTCAATCGGAGCTGGTCAATGTGGCTCGGGAAAAGGAAGTTTGGGGTCCCTTGCTGAAACTGTTCCCCCCCTGACCCAGCCCCGGATATGATGATGATGATGATGATGATGAAGAAAATCAGAGCCGTTTGAAGGAATTTGGGGGCCCCAAGCAAAATGGACATGGAGGCTTCATAACCGGGGTAATGATGCAGATACACACAAAAATGTAGCGTTAATTGGCACTTCCGGGCTATGGGATCTTTAACAGACACCATTTTAACGTCATCTGGTGCATCAGAATCTTCCCGATTTCCTGATTAGGGGCAAGAGCAGAACACCGCAATAACCAATGAGAGCGAGACGTTCTTTACGTACTTTTGTTTAGAACCATAACTTGTACAATTCAAGTTGATTCCGTCTTCTCAGCCATGACTTCATTCACAGATTTTTGTGTTTTTAGCACAAAACATCGCACACACAACAGCTATTAATTGATGCCAGCAAAAGACTGTTTTAATTCTTAAGTCACGTTAAATCCCGCGAGTTTCAGTACGATCCCAAATCCCTGCATTGAAAATTGGTGACAAAGGTCGTTGTGTCTTTGGTCTCCAACGTTCTTTTTAAAATTAAGTCAGATTTGACATTTGGTACACAGAGTCATCTTTTTTTGTTTCGTTTTTAGTAATTACGAAAGATTACGAAAGATTACATTATGCAATTTTTCTCTTTTTTTACCCAGTGCAGAACTTCAGGGTTTTCACTGCCAAACCAAAATTGCTCAATCACTATGTGCAGAGATTTTTGGTGAAATGCTGCTTTTGTTGTCGTTGCTTCTGACGACTTTCTCTCATATCGCTATTCTCTTATTTTACTTTCATACTAAGGCTTTTTTTAAGAATAAGGAAAACAAGGATAAACTTTAATGTTGTCGCCAATCAATACGTCTTTAGGGAAAAGAAGGTTCAGTCTGAACAGAGTACTGAGGTTTGGTTACTCATGCCGAGTCTCTAAGTGTGGAAACTATTTTCATAACTAAGACTTTTAATGTTAACAATAAAGCGAAAAAGTTCCTCCCATAAATTTGTCAGTCAAAAGAAATACAGTCCTAAAACCATGAAACATATTCAGTATGTTTTTGTCCAAGAAACAATTTCCCCCATGGGAAAATAAAATACACACATATATTTATTATTGTTTGACTCGCTTTAACACAACAGACCAACACAATATCCACCGCACACCCACTTTTTACATCTTTCGCTCATTCATTTGCACGGCAAGAAATAAAGACACACTTTCACTATATACAATAAAATATATTATTGCTTAATTTACTTTAAAAGAAGAGAGAAACGTCTTTTTTCATATCTTTTTATCTCTTATATGTTTGTAAAAAAGTTGTTTCTTTCACAGTCTTATTTACTTTAAAAACAAAGTAAATACTGGCGACCTGTCCAGGTTGTGACTCTGTCATATCTTTAGCTGTTATAATATTTTCATAAAAACTCTTTGAATGTTTGGACACATTCACATTTCCAAATAAAAATAAGAAAACATAAAAACATACTCAGCCACAAACTGCAGAAACCTGTGTTTTCTGTGAAATGCTCATTTTGTTCAACTGTCTCCAAAGACTTTCTTTCATATCTTGCGCCCTCAGACAGTAGATGAGAGGGTTGACCATCGGGGGACAAAGACTGTACAACATGATTATCACAACTCGCACGTCGACGCTAAATCTGAGGCCAACGTTGCTGGCCAAGTAAACGAAACACCTGGGTAAATAATACAGAGAGATGATGATGAGCTGAGTGCTGCACGTGGACAGAGTTTTCATGCGACCGCTCGAATCCGCGATCTTCAGCACGGCGGCGATGATGGAGCTGTACGAGAACACGATGAAGGCCAGCGGCCCGAGAAGAAAAATCATCGCCATGATAAAGGCGGGGAAGCCGTACGGTGCTCGGTCAGTGCACGCCAGCAACGTGATGCCGATGTGATCGCAGTAGCAGTGATTGATGACATTGGATGCACAGTAAGGCAGAGGATACGCTCGGATAACCATCATTAAGGGACCCGTGTTTGAAATGATCCACGCCGTGACGCTGAGAATGTGGACAGTGGACATTTTCAGGGCATTTGAGTATGTGAGAGGGTGGCAGATGGCTAAGTATCTGTCCAAAGCCATGAGGAAGAGAATCAATGAATTCACCGTGCTCAGATAGTGGACAAAGTACATTTGAATGAAACAGGCCATGAATGAAATGCTCCCCGAGCCAAACCAGTACTTACTGATGATCTTTGGCAACGTGGTGGTGCTGAACAAAGCGTCACACATGCAGAGATTCAGAATGATGTAGTACATGGGTTTGTGGAGGCGACGGTCGGCTGCAAACAGGAAAATGATGGTGGCGTTGCCGACCAACGATAGGAAATAAACCAGGAACAAAAGTGCAGAGACAAGGCCGTGGTACTGTGGATGGAGACCGGGGAATCCTGTCAGGAGGAATTCAGTAACACCGCTGTGGTTTCCTTCTGACATGGTGGAGCTGTAATGTCCTGGACAACACAGTAATCAAAGTAGACTATCACTACAACCAGTTAAAGCCTTTAATAATAACTTTAACCTGATCACAATTCAAATCTTAGACCTAAATTAACCAGTTACTCAGAAATGAGGATATTCTGCCTCATCAGGATCAGGTTTTGGTCTCCTTGATGGCTTGCAAGGTCAAGTTTTTTGCCAGAAAAGGTCCTAAAGATGAAACAAATACGTAAGTTCACACACATATTTCAACTCATATATACATCGATTCAGAATATAAAGATTGATTATTGCTCATATATATGTTGTCAACCATTTTAGAGCATTTAAACAATGTATTTTATTATACCTTGTATCATGTAACTATATCTATAATATGAGCCCTTTATTTATGATATAATATGAAAGCTTTACTGTCTGAAAAGAGAATTTGGAATAAGGAAAAAGGAATTATTTACCATTCACTGACTCCATGAAACTCACCTTTGAAAATACATAATACATGTATAAAAATACAAATATCTAAAATGATCTTTCGTATGAATTTTGTTTTGTATTATTCTTGTTTTTTTAAACAAATAAACGTGTAAAAAAAAATGTACACATACGTTTCTCAAAGCTTGTTGCAACATATTCTACTATCTCCCGTCCGTATTCTACTTTTTATGAAGTCTGTCAGCATGACTCGATATGATGCCCGACTGGAATCCATCCCATTTTTTTCTTTTTATTCTCTGAGGATCACTGTCTATCTACTGTCTCCACGAGACATTTTAAACATTAAAATTCTAAAAAGTCAAGTTTTGTCAAGTTTTGTCTATCACTGTTTATTTAACACATTATTTTTCTTCTCTTCTTTTCTCTTTATTTTTTTCTTTTTCTTTTTAGTTTGTGTGTGCATGCTGTGCACAAAGGTATACCCAGGGCTTTTAACATCATGTACATGGTACATGGTCAAGTGTATCCTCTATTGGATCAACAGTCTTCAGTGATGCGTAAGTGGCCTGTTTACCAATATCTCTTGCATTTCTTATTCATCATTCATTCTCATAAAAGTCAGCTCTGCACACAGAGACGTCTTCTTCTTCTTTGTCCAATAAGTTCTAGTAGGCTGTACACTAATGTTGTGTTTCCACCATGGTAGGGTTCGGTTTGGGTCAAGCCTGTGCTTCAGTTGAGAACAGTACCTGGTACATGGTAGGTGGGGGAACGTACCGGTGCAACGACAATGAATGAATGACAACATCGAACGGGACACAGCAGACAGCAATGGAGAATGTCTTGCTCATTTTGTCTCAACAAAATCAGGGAACCATCACTTTATCGTGGTGGAGAGGTTTGAGTGTCCCTGTGATTCTGAGAGCTGTTTTGTCTGGAGCCTTGTGCTCCTGGTAGGGTCTCCCAAAGCAAATTGGTCTCAGGGGAGGGGCCTGATGAAGAATTGTTCAAAGACCCTATGAAACAACGACAGAGGAAGAGAGTGGCCCTGCCCGGAGGAAGCCCGTGGCCCCCGCCTGAAGCCAGGCCCAGACGGAGTGCCCGTGAGCGAACGCCTGGTGGCCGGGTCTACCACGGGGCCTGGCCGGGCACAGCCCTAA
Organism: Solea senegalensis; assembly: GCF_019176455.1. Taxonomy (NCBI): domain Eukaryota; kingdom Metazoa; phylum Chordata; class Actinopteri; order Pleuronectiformes; family Soleidae; genus Solea; species Solea senegalensis. The sequence goes on along the minus strand of NC_058034.1, from coordinate 8,047,514 downwards.
CAAGTCCCCTGGCCTCTTCATCGTTCTCCTGTGGACCCAACACCTGCAGGGAGACGGACTGGGGTCGGGTGCGCTGCCATATGGGTGGCAGTGAAGGTCGAGGGTCTCGACGTACTGGACCTGAGCGGCAGAAGCTGGCTCTGGGGACGTGGAACGTCACCTCGCTGTGGGGGAAAGAGCCGGAGCTTGTGCGGGAGATGGAGTGCTACCAGTTAGATCTGGTGGGGCTTACCTCCACACACAGCCTTAACTCTGGAACCACACTCCTGGATAGGGGTTGGAAGTTTTTCTTCTCCAGAGTTGCCCAGGGTGTAAGGCACCAGGCGGGAGTGGGGATACTCACAAGCCCCCGGCTGAGTGCCACTGTGTTGGAGTTTACCCCGGTGGACGAGTGAGCAGCTCGGCGTATCCGGCCTTCTTGGAGGCCCTAGATGGAGTCCTGCAAGGGGCTCCGTCGGGGGACTCCATAGTTCTGCTGGGAGATTTCAACGCGCACGTGGGAAACGATGGGGAAACCTGGAGAGGCGTGATTGGGAGGAACGGCCTACCTGATCTAAATCAGAGTGGTCGCTTGTTGTTGGATTTCTGTGCGTCATGGATTATCCATAACAAACACCATGTTCGAACATAAGGACGCTCATAAGTGTCCTCTGGACACTCAGGTGAAGAGAGGGGCAGAGCTGTCAACTGATCACCATCTGATGGTGAGTTGGGTCAGAGGATGGGGGAGGACTCTGGATAGACCTGGTAAACCCAAACGTGTAGTGCGGATGAACTGGGAACATCTGGAGGATGCCCCTGTCCGAGAGGCCTTCAACTCTCACCTCCGGCGGAGCCTTTCCTGTATCCCTGTGGAGGCTGGGGACATTGAACCTGAATGGGCAGTGTTCAAAGACTCTATTGTGAAAGCTGTAGTGGAGAGCTGTGGCTCCAGGGCTTTAGTTGCCTCAAGGGGCGGTAACCCTCGAACATCGTGGTGGACACCGGTGGTCAGGTAAGCTGTCCAACTGAAGAAGAAGTGTTTCCGGGATATGTTATCCCGGAGGACTCCTGAGGCAGTTGCAAGGTATCGACGGGCCGAAGGGCGGCAGCCTCTGCTGTGGCAGACGCAAAGCAGTGGGTATGGGAGAAGTTCAGAGAGGACATGGAGAAGGACTATCGGTCGGCACCAAGGTGTTTCTGGAAAACCATTCGGGGCCTCAGGAGGGGAAAGTGGGGCACCATCCAAGCTGTGTCCAGTAAGGATGGGACACTGTTGACCTCGACTGAGGAAGTAACCGGTAGTCGAACCTCGGATTCAAGAGGAACAATGCGGATTCCGTCCTGGTCGTGGAACAACGGACCAGCTCTTTACTCTTGCAGGGATCCTGGAGGGGGCCTGGGAGTACGTCCATCTGGTCGACATGTGTTTTGTGGACCTGGAGAAGGCGTATGATCGGGTTCCCAGGGAGATACTGTGGGAGGTGCTGCGGGAGTATGGGGTGAGGGGGGCACTACTTAGGACCATCCAATCCCTAAACGCCCAAATATGAGCTGTGTCCGGGTTCTCGGCACTAAATCAGGCCTGTTTCCTGTGGGTGTTGGCCTTCACCAGGGCTGAGCTTTATCACCAATCCTGTTTGTGATTTTCATGAATAGGATATCGAGGCATAGTCGTGGGGGAGAGGGGTTGTGGTTTGGCGGGCTTGAGATCTCGGAATGACTCCTTGCCCCAGGTGAAGGAGTTCAAGTATCTCGGGGTCTTGTTCATGAGTGAGGGGACGAGGGAGCGGGAGATGGGCCGGAGTATCAGAGCAGCTGGTGCGGTACTGCAACTGCTTTACCGCATGGTTGTGACGAAAAGGGAGCTGAGCCGGAAGGCAAAGCTCTCGATCTACCGGTAAATCTTTGTTCCTACCCTCACCTATGGTCATGAAGGTTGGGTCATGACCAAAAGAACGAGATCGCGGGTACAAGCGCCCAAAATGGGATTCCTTAGGAGAGTGGCTGGCTTTTCCCTTAGCGATAGGGTGAGAAGCTCGATCATCTGGGGGGAGCTCGGAGTAGAACCGCTGCTCCTTCACGTTGAAAGGAGCCAGTTGAGGTGGTTCGGGCATCTAGTGAGGATGCCTCCTGGGCGCCTCTCAAGGGAGGTGTATCAGGCACGTCCAGCTGGGAGGAGGCCTCGGGGTAGACCTAGGACAAGGTGGAGAGATTACATCTCCACTCTGGCCTGGGAACGCCTCGGGATCCCTCAGTCGGAGCTGGTCAATGTGGCTCGGGAAAAGGAAGTTTGGGGTCCCTTGCTGAAACTGTTCCCCCCCTGACCCAGCCCCGGATATGATGATGATGATGATGATGATGAAGAAAATCAGGGCCGTTTGAAGGAATTTGGGGGCCCCAAGCAAAATGGACATGGAGGCTTCATAACCGGGGTAATGATGCAGATACACACAAAAATGCAGTGTTAATTGGCACTTCCGGGCTATGGGATCTTTAACAGACACCATTTTAACGTCATCGGGTGCATCAGAATCTTCCTGATTTCCTGATTAGGGGCAAGAGCAGAACACCGCAATAACCAATGAGAGCGAGACGTTCTTTACGTACTTTTGTTTAGAACCATAACTTGTACAATTCAAGTTGATTCCGTCTTCTCAGCCATGACTTCATTCACAGATTTTTGTGTTTTTAGCACAAAACATCGCACACACAACAGCTATTAATTGATGCCAGCAAAAGACTGTTTTAATTCTTAAGTCACGTTAAATCCCGCGAGTTTCAGTACGATCCTAAATCCCTGCATTGAAAATTGGTGACAAAGGTCGTTGTGTCTTTGGTCTCCAACGTTCTTTTTAAAATTAAGTCAGATTTGACATTTGGTACACAGAGTCATCTTTTTTTGTTTGGCGGCTTTATAACATTCTTGGCAGTAACTTTCCCAAAAAGACGTCTTTCGTTTTTAGTAATTACGAAAGATTACGAAAGATTACATTATGCAATTTTTCTCTTTTTTTACCCAGTGCAGAACTTCAGGGTTTTCACTGCCAAACCGAAATTGCTCAATCACTATGTGCAGAGATTTTTGGTGAAATGCTGCTTTTGTTGTCGTTGCTTCTGACGACTTTCTCTCATATCGCTATTCTCTTATTTTACTTTCATACTAAGGCTTTTTTTAAGAATAAGGAAAACAAGGATAAACTTTAATGTTGTCGCCAATCAATACATCTTTAGGGAAAAGAAGGTTCAGTCTGAACAGAGTACTGAGGTTTGGTTACTCATGCCGAGTCTCTAAGTGTGGAAACTATTTTCATAACTAAGACTTTGAATGTTAACAATAAAGCGAAAAAGTTCCTCCCATAAATTTGTCAGTCAAAAGAAATACAGTCCTAAAACCATGAAACATATTCAGTATGTTTTAGTCCAAGAAACAATTTCCCCCATGGGAAAATAAAATACACACATATATTTATTATTGTTTGATCGCTTGAACACAACAGACCAACACAATATCCTCCGCACACCCACTTTTTACATCTTACTTTATTTTTCTCTGCACAACTGAATTGAAATTACAAACCCCATGTCCAGAAAAGTTACGGTAAAATCATTCAAATTGTAATTTCTATAACCTTTATTCCTTTGTATGCAGTTTTAATTTTATTATATTATGAGGGCATTCATTTGCACGGCAAGAAATAAAGACACACTTTCACTATATACAATAAAATATATTATTGCTTAATTTACTTTAAAAGAAGAGAGAAACGTCTTTTTTCATATCTTTTTATCTCTTATATGTTTGTAAAAAAGTTGTTTCTTTCACAGTCATATTTACTTTAAAAACAAAGTAAATACTGGCGACCTGTCCAGGGTGTGACCCTGTCAGCTGGGATTTGCACCAGCAGCCCTGCAGCCCTGCAACCCTCATGTGGAGGATAAAGCGGGAGACCATGTATCTGTCATATCTTTAGCTGTTATAATATTTCCATAAAAACTCTTTGTTTTTATGGAAATATTATAACGTTTGGACACATTCACATTTCCAAATAAAAATAAGAAAACATAAAAACATACTCAGCCACAAACTGCAGAAACCTGTGTTTTCTGTGAAATGCTCCTTTTGTTCAACTGTCTCCAAAGACTTTCTTTCATATCTTGCGCCCTCAGACAGTAGATGAGAGGGTTGACCATCGGGGGACAAAGACTGTACAACATGATTATCACAACTCGCACATCGACGCTAAATCTGAGGCCAACGTTGCTGGCCAAGTAAACGAAACACCTGGGTAAATAATACAGAGAGATGATGATGAGCTGAGTGCTGCACGTGGACAGAGTTTTCATGCGACCGCTCGAATCCGCGATCTTCAGCACGGCGGCGATGATGGAGCTGTACGAGAACACGATGAAGGCCAGCGGCCCGAGAAGAAAAATCATCGCCATGATAAAGGCGGGGAAGCCGTACGGTGCTCGGTCGGTGCACGCCAGCAACGTGATGCCGATGTGATCGCAGTAGCAGTGATTGATGACATTGGATGCACAGTAAGGCAGAGGATACGCTCGGATAACCATCATTAAAGGACCCACGTTTGAAATGATCCACGCCATGACGCTGAGAATGTGGACAGTGGACATTTTCAGGGCATTTGAGTATGTGAGAGGGTGGCAGATGGCTAAGTATCTGTCCAAAGCCATGAGGAAGAGAATCAACGAATTCACCGAGCCCAGATAGTGGACAAGGTACATTTGAATGAAACAGGCCATGAATGAAATGCTCCCCGAGCCAAACCAGTACTTACTGATGATCTTTGGCAACGTGGTGGTGCTGAACAAAGCGTCACACATGCAGAGATTCAGAATGATGTAGTACATGGGTTTGTGGAGGCGACGGTCGGCTGCAAACAGGAAAATGATGGTGGCGTTGCCGACCAACGTTAGGAAATAAACCAGGAACAAAAGTGCAGAGACAAGGCCGTGGTACTGTGGATGGAGACCGGGGAATCCTGTCAGGAGGAATTCAGTCACACCGCTGTGGTTTCCTTCTGACATGGTGGAGCTGTAATGTCCTTGACAACACAGTAATTAAAGTAGACTATCACTACAACCAGTTAACGCCTTTAATAATAACTTTAACCTGATCACAATTCAAATCTTAGTCCTAAATTAACCAGTTCCTCAGAAATGAGGAAATGTTCTGCCTCAACAGGATCAGGTTTTGGTCTCCTTGATGGCTTGCAAGGTCAGGTTTTTTGCCAGAAAAGGTCCTAAAGAGGTAACAAATACGTAAGTACACACACATATTTCAACTGATTATTTCTCATATATATGTTGGCAACCATTTTTATTATATCCTGTATCATGTAACTAAATCTATAATATATATTTATTTATGATATAATATGAAACTTTACTGTCTGAAAAGAGAAATTGGAATATGGAAAAAGGAATAATTTACCATTCAGTGACTCCATGAAACTCACCTTTGAAAATACATAATACATGTATACAAATACAAATGTCTAAAATGATCTTTCATACGAATTTTGTTTTGTATTTTTCTTGTTTTTTTAAACAAATAAATGTGTAAAAAAAAAAGTACACATACGTTTCTCAAAGCTTGTCGCAACATATTCTACTATCTCCCGTCCGTATTCTACTTTTTATGAAGTCTGTCAGCATGACTCGATATGATGTCCGACTGGAATCCATCCCATTTTTTTCTTTTTATTCTCTGAGGATCACTGTCTATCTACTGTCTCCACGAGACATTTTTGAATATTAAAATTCTAAAAAGACAAGTCGAAGTTTTGTCTATCACTATTTATTTGACACATTATTTTATTTTTTATTTTTTTTCTTTAATTTTTTCTTTTTCTTTTTAGTTTTGTACCCACATCTTGTGCGTTTTCTGACTTAAGCCCGTGGTATACCCTGGTATACTCGCGCATCAAGGTCCTGTAGTATCCCACTACACCATCAGGTGGCGGTACAAGTCTGGACGCAGGGAATAGGACCCATTCCAACCAAAGAAGAAGAGAACAATGCTACGGCTCACTCAGACACGCCTGGTTCGGGTCGCTCACAGCTAAAAGAACCGCCCAGCAGGGGATTCTGGGTGTCGGCCGGTTCAAGGGTCAGATGACTATCCTTGGAGACTACTTCTTCTTTCTGCTTGGTGAGCGGGGCTTATTGGCGGAAATTCAGTTTGTGCGTGCATGCTGTGCGCAAAGGTATACCCAGGGTCTTTAACATCATGTACATGATACATGGCCAAGTGTATCCTCTATTGGCTCGAGAGTCTTCAGTGATGCGGAAGTGGCCTGTTTACCAATATCTCTTGCATTTCTTATTCAAACGCCATAAAAGTCAGCTCTGCACACACGGGTATCTTCTTCTAGGCTGCACACTAATGTTGTGTTTCCATCATGGTAGGGTTCGGTTTGGGTCAAGCTTGTGCTTCAATTGAGAACAGTACCTGGTAGGCGGGGGAACGTACGGGTGGGACGACAATGAATGACGACATCGAACTTGACACAGCAGACAGCAATGGAGAATGTCCAGCAGCACTTTATTTTCCTGCTCATTTTGTCTCAACAAAATGCCGCACTTTGTATGAGGATAGACTTCGGGCATTGAAGGGAAAGACAGAGTGATGCTTTTCTGTCACCCCACCAGCTGACTGAACTTACCATACCATTTTAAACTGGTAGGGAAGGGTGCCAAAAATGGAACAGTAGGGTCCGGTTATTTTGGTGCTTTTCCGAATAGAAACTCAAAAAACATACACTGTTCTGTACCAAACTAAACCGTTCCACTCAATGGAAACGTGGCATAAGAGGTGCGGTGCTAGTCTTCACAGTCCAAAGTTACTACTAACATTGTGAAGTCTGAAATCACAGTTCCAAGTTCTTGAACACGAGCTACTTAGCTACTGATTTTGCTCACATTTCTCATCTAAACACCACCAAAGTTGGTACTGCACACACCGGACCCCTTAGGGAGTCACCTGCCAAATTTGAGTCCTGTCAGACAAACTGTTGGACATTTATGTGATTAACAGACAGATGTTTCTTGAACTAGAGAGATGAACATTATACAAATCAGTTGGGACACACTAACCGTGTTACAGACATTCACCTTGCGATTGCTAATTTGTGGACATATTAATTTAATTAAGCTAATGGCTCATACGTCCCACCTGGGTAAACAAGTACCCTCTAATAAAACTCCCTGGTGTGCAGCTAAATTGATACTCAGCACCGTGTGTTGATATCCCCAGTGATTAATCGCTGTCTCTTGGCACAAATGTGTTCAACAAGGCAACAAGCTAGTATGTGACATACGGAGCCTGATGTGCTTGATGGTTTTAATTGGACAGTGACTGTCAGTGGCAGGTGTAGTGTTAGTATGACTAGACTGTTGTGTAGAACATAGAAAGAAGTTAAGTTTTAATTCCTAATGTCAGTGAGGAGGGTTTTTCAAATCATATGTCAAATCAGTGATTGTTTGTTTCTAAATCTGAAGCAGAAGCAAATTGAGAACAACACACCTTTTGGTATATGAAGGCCACTGTAGTTCCCTGATGTGTTTGGGGAAGGAGTGGGTAAGCAGAGAAAGAGGAGTCCTCCATGTTTGGTACAATATGCAAGACCAAGACAATTGCTGGGCAAAATACTCTAAATACACTCTTGGTCTTGGTAATGGTCTTGGCCTTGACTTTTCTTGGTCTTTGTCTTGGCAATGGCCTTGGTCTTGGCAATGGTCTTGGTCTTGGCAATGGTCTTGGTCTTGGCAATGGTCTTGGACTTGACTTTTCTTGGTCTTGGTCTTGACTTGTCTTGGTCTTGACAATGGCCTTGGCCTTGGCTTTTCTTGGTCTTGGTAATGGTCTTGGCCTTGACTTTTATTGGTCTTGGTCTTGGTAATGGTCCTGGCCTTGACCTTTCTTGGTCTTGGTAATGGTTTTGACTTTGACTTTGACTTTGACTTTGACTTTGGCTTTGGTCTTGGTCTTGGCCTTGTTTTAGTCAATCTTGGCTTTTGGTCTTGATCTTGGCTGTTGGTCTTGGTTTTGGATTCTGGTCTTGGCCTTGATTCCCTTGGTCTTGATTTTGATCTTGGTCTTTGTTTTTGCCTCGACCCAGTCTCAGTCGGTAAAAGTCTTGGTAAACCCTGGTCTTTATTTTTGTGGGACCAAATCCAGTGCCCAATAAACATTATTTTGTGCTGAACATATTGGGGGGTGTCTACAATCTACAAACTATTTCACATACAATGTTTTTGTTCTAATAAACAAGAAGCAGTAAGAAACTTTTTTTCAGTAAATGAACAACATGTTTACTACTGTGTCACTGCCATCACAAGTTGACTTGAGAATTCATTAAGGTGCAGTGACACACGCACTCTCACAAACACAGACACATTAATCATACACTTGAGACCTTTGTCAGCATGAGACACTAACAAGCTTCCTCTTGAAACTTGGAATCATCCGTCACTCTCTGAACGTACATGGAACAAAACTAAAGTTAGTAGAAAGTTAGTAGCATTAGATGTCACCTTTTGGGCCAAACTGAAGAGATAAAAAAGTCATCTTTCGAGAATACAGTTTATAATAATTATTTTATTATTAGATAGCAACAGATGTAACCAGCAGTAGCCTTGCAGTCAACCACTAACAGACGTTTCCTCCTCCACAAAAGAATGGGATTCTTACCTTGAAACTTGCACAATATTAAATATTTCCTTATTTGTGAAGAACCGAACCGAAATATAGCTTCACGAAACGCTCCACATTCCTACAGCTGATTATCTGAGATTTTGCTTGAACAATAATTGAACAATAAGAGTTTGGCCCTCCCGTCGTACTAACATCATTTGTTATAGCCATTTCTTATATTTGTATATTAATATTTTTTGACTTAAAACTATGGTTTAACAATGGTAAAGGTATCAAATTAATCCTTAATTCTTTTAAATAGTTTATAAAATCCATACCCCTCTGGTATGGTCAACGTTGATCGGCCGGTTTAAGTAATGGGTCTGATGTAAGGAGGACAGTTTTGACTTTGTAGTGTCCATTTGTGTCTGGAGTTGAAAAATGTGGTGCGTTTGGAGTTGGACGCATGCTTCCTTTTATTCTGTGCTGAATTATTTTTTTTCAACTTTGGATCACCTTTTTTTTTTGCATTTAATGGACTTATTAAATAATTTTGAAAGGAAATAATAAATTATGCATCCAAATTCAACCGCACCACGTTTTTCATCAGCCATGGTAACCCTGGACACAAATGGACACTACATCATTAGTCATTGAAAAATTAAACAAGAAAAATGTTATGTTCTTAAATCAGTTTGTTAATCTGCTAATTCCTTGTTTTATATACTGCATTTGCATTTTATTTCATTATTTTTATGTGCTTATTGGTCGTTTGATGTTGTTTTGTTAATTATTTTTTAATTTTGAGGTTTTTTTCTTGATAGAATAATGTTTGATTAATTTGCGCTATTCCAAACCATGGTGTCGCTGCATTTTTCTGCCCAAACCCAAGAAACTGTTGAACAAACAATATCCAAATGCGACACATATTTTGCAGTTTTTGTTTGCACTCACTCTCTCACACTCAGGGTATGAATATGACTTTATTATATGTCAGTAACCTTGTTCGATTTCTCCCCAGTTTGTGTCTTTCCTTTCCTTTCCTTTTCTCTCTCTCTCTGTGTCCTCATCTTGCAGGTTGCAGGATCCAGATCCAGTTTCAAAGCTTTTATTATTATTATCATACATATCATCGCCATAAAATTATGCCTTTATTTATACAGTAGGTTTCAGACAAACATACAACTATTGGTTTAATCCAACCATGGGCGGCTTCACCGTTCACTGTGCTTTTGTAAATAGTAAACCCCGGTTCTAAACACAAATGTATCCCTTTCTACTCGTTATACATCTATTTATTAAGTGTTTGTACCCTATGTTTCTCAAGAGAACTTAAAATCATCACATCAACTGACCAATCCTGACCCGAGCCCAGTGGTCATTTCTGGATTTTTGTCTGCATCCATGCTCGACCACTTTATCCTCCACATGATTAAGAAATGAATAACACAATGAAAATATATTATGTTAGTTGGAGGAAGAGTGAAAGGCTTCAGTGTCATGTCACATTCTACTTGAAGACATAACATTTTAGTGCTGCCACCTGCTGGTCAATCATTGCTTTGCACATTATCAATATAGAAAAAGAGGACATTGTTTTCATCAATGAGAATGACATTGACTGTAAAATGCTTTATGTGTTTTATGAGAAGAGAAACATGAACTTTACATTATATACAATACTTGAACATTACAGCAGATCTTGCATAATCAGAAAACACCTATACATTAAATTATTTCCATCATATATGCTACTCAATGTGGATGCACCAATTTGCACTAAAAAAACATTTGATGTTTCATTTGAAAAACTTCTCTGTGAAATCAAAGATCAAGTAACATCAATAAATACTGTGACACAGTTGCTAACACAACATTAATAATGTTGTCTGTGTTTGCAGATAAAAACAAGTAAAGTGTGATAGAAAATTTAATCTATACTTCAATCTATATGTATGTATATATATATACACACACGTATAAATCATTTCATTTTACTGATGCATATATATATATATATATATATATAAGTTTTTCATTTTAGAACTTCAGATGTCCTATCAAAATTAGAATATATATATAAATGCTGCAGGAGCAAAAGTGAGGGCACCACTGGACAAGATGTGAAATCTAAAGTTACATATACAGAGTTTCTCCTCCTCTTCACACATTATATATGTTAGAAAATAGTAGCTACATAGAGAATTACAACTATGGAGTAAAGTCAGAATAACTAACTTATCACCCGCTTCTTCAATGCAGTCTTTGGTTTGTCTTTAAAATGTGTCTTTACCACGATGTAAAAACACCCAGAAAAGCCCTGACTCTTTATTTAAAATTCCTAAATATGAGGTAAATGAAGAACTGAGAAGAAGAGCAAACTCCTGCTGTGAGGCTGCAGTACCACTGACAAAGACACAGAGGGAGACAGAGAGCAGTATGTTGTTAAACTGTGAACAAAATCGTGGAAATGTCGTTTTGTCTATATGTTTGTTAAACAAGTGGTTTGATACCAGAGCGTTTACGTGAATATTCTGTACAAACACTGACAAACAGTGACACTGAGCTGCTTTGGTCCTCACTGTATGTGTGTGTGTGTGTTCTTTAAGTTGTAGCCTTGTGAGGACCGAGAAACGAGAGACCTTTCAGGACAGTGGGGACATTTTGGGAAAGTGGGGACATTTTGGTTGGTCCCTACGTTTTTGACTGCTTTTTCATGGTTAAGACCTGGTTTTAGGGTGAGACACTTGGTTTTGATGGTTAAGGTAAGGGTAAGTGGAAAGAGAGTGTGATTCCAGTTTCAGAGCAGAGAATGAACCTATTGTGCTTTAGCTGTAATACTGTAGCTACTGCACATGTTGCAGTTTTGATTTTCTGTATATTTTTCATTGTTTTTATATTAAAATTATATTTTATAAAACTATGTTGTGTGGCCATGGGAAACAACATTTCAAATATTTGTAATATTTTAAAATATTTAAAAACACATTGTAAAAACCTGAGTTTGGTCAGGTGATTAGCATTTTCTGTTTGAGGAGAAACCTTTTATCATTTTACTTTGAAAGTTCTGTGTGTGTGTGTGTGTGTGTGTGTGTGTGTGTGTGTGTGTGTGTGTGGTGGAGTTTTTTTTCACAGCAGCAGTGTTTTTGGTTTGAAACAGGTGAAACTAATCATTCCAATCAAGACTCTTCCTCTATAAAAAACACAGCCCTGTGCACAGTGCCCATTTTGTCATGCTCTAACTTGAGAAACACAGGTGCTCTATTCAGTTTGGACACTTTTTAAGAATGGAATTAAAACTTTAATCTGTGATTTGGTAAAACCAAACAGAGACAAAGAAAAGTTTTTCAAAAACTCAACTCTACTTATTTTTTTTGCTTTCCCATTAGTGATAGTACCTGGTGCCTGGTGTTTTTGAGCTGAGCAGATAGTAAAATGTGACGTCAGACTGCCAGCCACTGATTGGTCAGAGAGTGTCGTCACTGGAAGAGTCATGAGCGCGACGTTCGCACAAGAATCGAAGCGAACAATGATGAACCTTAGTTCAGTAGAAGAAAAAGACTTAAAAATCCTGAAAAAATGCGTTAATCTCCAACATTTAGCAAAGCAAATGTTTGATTGACAGCACCGCAGGTGCACTCCAGGTGACAACCTTGTGACTCTGACTGAGAGAATGTGGCAAATGTGGCAACTGTGAAGAATCTAAACTATAAAACATATTCTGGTTTGTTGCTATAATTCCATGCATATTTTTTCATAGTTATGGTGTCTTCACTATGAATCTACAATGTAGGAAATAATATAAACTAAGGAAGGAAGGAAGGAGAAGGTGTGTCCAAACATTTGACTGGTACTATACACATACACGATTATGTCGCAATATCAATATTTGCGACAATGTTTTACAGATTTTCCAAATAAAACTGTGTGTTTTTGATTTGGAATGATATATACGTCACAGTAAAAGTGTGTTGGAGAAACATTGTCATTGACAATTCTCTCATAAATGGTGAGAAACCTTGATTGCAGAGACTAAACCTTAGATTGATGCTGCATTTATACCTAATCTTTCTCCCCTAATCTGTTACTAGTTAAATTGTCACTTATGGAACCTTCCAGAACATACTTTCATAAATTCATAATTGTTTTGTGTGTTCCAAACATATTTTTTTATATACTGTATTCATTTATATGTATTTGCTAAATTCAATGAGGTTTGTTTGTGAAGACAGTGACATTATTTTGGAAATTTGTATCTGTAATTCAACAAATTACAGGTTTTAGTTGATACTGCTGACTAATTTAGAAAACATCTACAATTTAAAAGTGGGAAAAAAGAAAATATCTTGCATTTGTGTTATATGTCAATATATTATGAACAGTTATAAGTGTTGTTTAATGACATGTGCAGTATCCTACACTGCGATGCCAGGATGCTCTAATACAGGGGTGTCAAACATACGGCCCGGGGGCCAGATCCGGCCCGCCAGAGGGTCCAATCCGGCCCACATGATGAATTTGTTAAAATTTCACACTACGATTACAATCTAAACCTAATGTCAAATACAATATTTTTCTCTTCCAGATACCTGTGACTAAATGTTTGTGCCATTTTAGATCCAGTGTGATGTGTAAATAGTACATTTAGGCACGATATTGTTGAAATTGCACTTATATTTCTCAAGAAATGTCATGTTTTGTAAAAATATCCATTAAATGTAAAACAAAGGAGAAAAAAAGCAAGGAGTTCTTGTTGTTCATAGATTATTATGCTATTATTTTACTATTTTTACTGGTCCGGCCCACTTGAGATCAAATTGTGCTGTATGTGGCCCCTGAACAAAAATGAGTTTGACACCCCTGCTCTAATACATATGAAAAGACATTATTGGTTGAATATTGGAAGGTAGTTAATCACAGTTAGAGGGAGTTATAATCATGAAAACCTCTTTAGTGAGGGCAGGGACAGTTAGAAATACGATTTCATGGTGTAATCAGAATATTCTTTTCAACTGTGGGTTAAATCTCTTTCCATTTTTGTCTTTTTTACCCTAAAAATGTGACGAGTTTTAGCAAATGTTACTGCTTTTGCTGCTTTTATAAAATAAACTAAGAGCTACATGAGTGTTTCTGTAACAAATAAAACTTACACTTTTCAAATGATGACTTAATCGAAGACAAACGTGTTTCACTGCTTCAAAAGAAATGCATCACAACAAAAGAGTAGCTGTTTACTGCAGAGTGTCTTCAAACCCTCTGAGGTTTCATTACCACGTCCTGTGAGGTTGAGGACACATCACTCCTGAGGCCTGGACTGTGTCTCACATCTTTCCGATCAACACTTCACAAACAAGGAGTCATTAACCTAATGAGCTGAAGAAGTTAAAGAAGGTAACAACAGTGTCGGTAAACACATCGGGGAGACGGATGATGTCACATGATACTGAAGAACTTTGTTACAACTGTGACAACACCATGATTAGTGTGCAACATTAACAGCTATCTACGGAAGAGGATTAGGGCCAAAAGAAAATCACATGTGGCCCTAATCCCCTTCCATAGCTTATGAAAATAATTGGTTTTGATGTAAATATGTCATTATTTCTTTTTTAATTTTAGCTTATGTTATGCAAACCAAATTTCCAGAAAAGTTGGGAAACCTTCTCAAAAAGCACTTAAATGTTCAATTGGTTGAATCACTTGAACCTTCATTTAACAGAACACAACATTAAAGAACATGAACAATACAGAACACATAGTTACACCCCACCCACCCCAGCCCAAATACATTTAAAAAAATAAATAAAGTAATAAATAATAATCATAACAATAGTAGTAATGACTAGTCATGTTAACTCGTCATATAAATAAGATAGTTCTGTTCACGTTAAAGCTTTCAAAAAGTGGAGTTTTAAAGTCGTACATTACCTACATTTACCACTACTGTCAGCACTCTGAGGTCACACCTGTGGACGTAGAGAAAATCCTTTGAGAACTTTTAATCATCAACTTGTTTCGAACATATGGACCACTCAAACTTGCTAGGAGGGGTTTGTTCAAATTAGTTTCTTCCAAAATGGCTGACTTCTGGGTGGGCGGAGCTAATGGAAGTACATAAGACGCGATAGCAAAAATAACAAATTTAGCATTTAACGTAGTTACTTTTGTGTCAAAAATTTCCGAAAAATTCCTCAAGAAAGTTTGGAGTAAGCCCGACACACTCATCAAATTTCGTCCCGATCATGACCTGACCTCTGGGGACACTATAGAGCCCTGGGGCTACGAACAGACATTTTTTGCCAAACTGACCTCTTATGCAAGTGGCGGAAAGCCACGGATATAATAATAAATAATAATAATCTGACAGATAACAATAGGTTCCTCTAGCCCTCATAGTGCCAAATCACAACATACATTATGTCAAGGCCGTGTACAAAGACAACGTCATGGAGAGCAGACATACCCAACAATTCACACAAAGAGTAAACACTATAGAGGCATCAGTAGAGAGAGAAAACTCCCTTTTAACAGAAGAGCAAATCACTGTGTATATAGATATGTATATGTGTATATATATATACATACATACATAAATAAATGTACAATTCATTAATTTACAAAATATATAATTCCCTGGTGGATGGATGAACAGGGAGATGCTGGAGATTTGGAGACACGAGAGAACTACTAATACTCGCCTGAAATGACTGCTATATGTCTGGTCATATATACATATGTATATATTTATATGTGTGTATATATATATATATATATATATATATATATATATATATATATATATATATATATGTATATATATATATAATTAATAAATAAATAAATAATGCAGGATACAGAGGGAAACACAACTCTTCTTAAAAATACAAGTGCTAAAATTTCCAGATCTGATTCAGTTTAAAACAGCGCAAATAATATTAAGTGTGCCAGGACAACTGTAAAAAGTATGTGTGTTTCAAACTCATAAATCAGTTTAAAAGACACATTTTAAATAAATATAAGGATGAAGAACAGCAGTAATCCAGGGCGGTGATGGAAAAGGTTGTGCTCCAAGCCAGACGTGTTCTTGTGTTGTAATAATTAAAAAAAACGATTATTATTAGTGTTGTTATTATTATTATTATTATTATTATTATTATTATTATTATTATTATTATTATTATTATTATATTCTCAGCTATGTTCCGTTGTTGAGTGAAGTTTATTAATATATATTATGGGTTTTTTTTTCCTCCAGTAGAAGGAGTTATTTTTGCACACACACCAATTAGTAATGAATTTGAGCAGTAGTGAACACACACACACAAGCTGGCAGGGATTTGAATCAGCAAACCAAATTCTCGTCTTTACGCCTGGTCATGTTTTGCTCACCAGGGGGCAGTATAAGTGTCAGATATATTCAGTCTTTCAGGTTCTGTGATATTTTGTGAACTCTGACGACCTGGAATCAGCATTCTTTTCAGACTTTTTTGGCAGAAGCTTTTCCTGCCAACATGGTGGAGTAAATAAACTGAGTCACATGACTTGACCTGAGTTCTGGAGCAATGACAGAAGTCTGACCACGAACCTCCTCGATGGCTGACTGGATTCTAGACATGAGCAGCTGCTTTCATTATTATTATTATAATAAGTAGTATTATTATTATCTTATATAACCTTTATTAATACAGGTTATCTCCAATATAATGTTAAATAATAATAAAAAAGTTCTCATTCTTGATTCTGAATAATATATAGTAATTATTAGTCATCCAATGCAGAATCATGCTTTTAATGAACTTATTCTGTCTCACATGTCTTTTATTTTTTAATTTCTAAAACTAATTCTATATCTTTTATGTTTATATTTATTTTTTTTGCCTTCCTCTTTTTTATACTTACATTTTTAAGACTTTATCTTTATATCCAGCTCCTTGAATCTGTTCTTGTGTGTGAAAAATGTTAGAAATAAATAAATAAATAGTGGCATCTTCAAACGTACACTGTAAAACTAAAGACGAGTCTCCACTGTCTTTTAATCTCCACCAAAACCACAAGAGGGCAGCAAACCACACACACACACACACACACACACACACACACACTCACATACAAAAACAACAACAGATGTTGTTAAATTAATTAGAGCTGATACAAATGAGACTAGTGTGAGGTGATAGTGCCCTCTGCTGGTCTTATTTTATCATTACAATACACACCAGTACACACAGTCCAAAAGTATGGAACAATGTGGCCTATTCCTTTTATTTTTGACGTAGATTATACGTAGAACATATTTTTGGAGGGCACTGTATATATACACTTTACTTATTTATTTCTTTTAAAAATTCTTCTGAAAATTCACACACTGTTATTTTAAACCACTATTATTTCTAACCCTGAAATCCCAAACATTCTGTAAAGATATTGATCTGTGCCATTTTTTATTGTTTGTTTTATTTCCATATAAAATGTAAAACATTTATTGCAACTGCTGCAAATGTTTCTCCGCTAATTTACGACGACGCGGACGTGACAAACTCGATAATTTCACACGCAAACGTGTCAAAGTGCAGCTTAACAGGTAATAAGAGAATTTGTTGATTTTCAAGTGAACACTACAATGAGTAACACAACAGTCCATCACAAGCTGATTTATGTCAAAATGGCTTTATTGTAACAGTTAATGTGCATTATTCAAATTCTTCTATCAGAAATATTCTTTCACATATATTTAAAGGAATTGTTTTTGGATTTTGAAATCACCAAATCTCGAATATACTCCTTTGTGTCCCATTTGTAAAATAATAATAAAAATAAATTACACGAATCAGTTTCTAAACAAAAAATTCTGCCGTCTTTACCAGACCTGGCAAATGAATTCTGCTGTAACAGAGTTTTTCATCCAAACCAAGGAAATCAGCAAAATGTCTTGTAATTGTAGTAAAATAGAAGCCATTTTACTAAAAAGAAGACAGGCCTCATAAACAGGACAAGTATTCCTGAGGGATGACGTTACTGTACGTAACTGAGCGCAGAAACATTTAAATTCTCAGATTCTACTTGATAATTATTCTTTTATGAGATCAACGAGCCCTAAATCTTGGTTTACACCACACATCACACTTTTCTCTGTAGCTAAGCGACATGTTGCTCCGTCATGTGTTCTTACAGAAAGAAAATGAATTCATTAAATTTAAGAATTTCTCCTCATTAG
Organism: Solea senegalensis; assembly: GCF_019176455.1. NCBI lineage: Eukaryota > Metazoa > Chordata > Actinopteri > Pleuronectiformes > Soleidae > Solea > Solea senegalensis. The sequence goes on along the minus strand of NC_058034.1, from coordinate 8,029,659 downwards.
CTCACGACAGGTCAAATATCCTACTCGTATCTACAAGGTAACAAGAAAATAAGTCTCAGTTTGTGGCACGAAAGGCACCGACGAGTGGAAAACAGAGCTTGTGCCTCAGGACATACACCAGCTTTTCTCTGATTTCTTTCGTTTTCAGTCCATAGATGATTGGGTTCAGCGTTGGCGGGAAAATCAAAGTGGAGAGCCCTATGAATCGCCTCAAATACGGCGAGACGTTCTTTATTCTGTAGGATATGATGGTGAAGAGGCCCAGACACTCCAGCAGGAGGAAGACGATGAGGTGCGTGGCACACGTCTGCAACGCTTTGGCTTTCGTGTCCGACCGCTTGGACTTGTAGCACATGATCAGGATCCGGAGATACGTGTACAGGACCGTGGCGTTGGCCACCACCTGCGTGAAAGCCACTAAGAAGAGGCCGTAAATGTTGTTGATGCTGGTGTCGGCACAGACCAGAGTCAGCAGAGACGGGTTGTCGCAGTAGGGCTGAGTCAGCACAGAGCGACAGCGCGGCAAACGCAGCAGCAGGAAGAAAAGCACGGCGATCACGACCACCGTCGCCATCCACGTGATGCCGATGACCTTCATGATGTGAGCGTTGGTCATCACGGTGTTGTACCTCAGAGGGTGACATATGGCGATGTACCTGTCGTAGGCCATGGCGGTGAGAATAAACACGGTCCCGCCCGCGTAGATGTGGATAAAGAACGCTTGGGTGATACACGCGGCGTAGTGGATCTTCTTGCTGTCGGTCAGGATCTCTTTCAGGACCTGCGGGAAGAGCGCCGTCGTGCCGATGAGGTCGTTGATAGGCAGGCTGAGCAGAATCAGGTGCATGGGCTGGTGCAGAGATCTGTTGAGCACGATGGTGAGGATGAGCGTGATGTTACAGAACAGTATGACCATGTAGTTCAGAGCCGCCAACAGGAAGGTGGTGGCGACGCCTTCATAGGCCAGTTCAAAGTCAATCTCCAGGTAAGAGGTGATGTTGTACGGGTTGTCCATCTTTACCACTCTGTCTCCCTGTGGAACGTTGGGAAAATCACAAGTGCGTCAAAGAGGAAACAGAATGTGACGAGGCATAATTAACAGCGAAAAATATAATGACAAGACAATAATATGATAATCAGACTAAAGTATGATAATACCAATATATAAAACATGACAATTCCATGCTAAAGTCATAAAACAAGCTAGCAAACATGACATGTCAAAAACACAACAATGAAAACAACGAGTCACAAGACATTATAATTACAAGCTAAAACCAAAATAGCAAGCTCAAAACATGATCATTTGCAATAACAAAACATAATGACAAGTCAAAAAACATAATATTAAGCCAAAAACATGATAGAGTAAAAAGATATGACACTATGGCTTAAATATAACTTAAATATGACTTGTTACTGCTAATTCAGACAAAGAAACATCATTTACAAATATATCATCATATGAACAAGTTAATGCTTGTGAAACAGGGAAAATGATGAAATAGAAAATAGCACATGCATTAAAGTCTCTGTACCTGGCGCTGTCACTTCTGACAGAGACCGTGTGTTCAGATCTGCAGAGAAACAGACATTTATAAAGACGTGAGGGCTGTGAACGGTGAGCTGAGAAGATCCCTGAAGTCCCGACTGATCACACACTTCGTCACAGACACAAGAGACGCGCAGCAAACGTAAGAGTCAAAAACATGATAATAACCAGACAAAAATATCATAAGAAGCCAAAAACATATTGATAACAACCAAATAATGTGACGGTAATCAGACAAAAATATAATAACAAGCAAAAAAACGACAATTACCAGACAAAAATATAACAACAAGCCAAAATGATGAGAATAACCCTAAAAAACATATGTACGTGTGTGTGTGTGTGTGTGCTTGTATTTGTTACCTCTTTAGGACCATGCAGAAACACTGGCCTTGTCCGGACCAGTTGCATGATCATTTATTTCTTTATTCCTCAATAAATTGAGCATTATTTGTATTTTTTATTGTTGGTGCATTTGGTTTGTGTTTATATTTGATCCCTTGTTCTCTTTACAGCTGTGGTTTATATCCTATAATATTATTTTTCCCACAACGTCACGATGAACATCTTGTAACTTGAACAAGGCGGTCTTCTCAGATATTACCAGTGGAGGGCGCTAGATGGATGGATAGATAGATAGATAGATAGATAGATAGATAGATAGATAGATAGATAAATAAAGTTTAGATAGAAGGCTATCTAGATAGCGAGAGAACTACCAAGCTAGCTATTTAGCCGATATAGATAGACAGACAGATAAATAGCTAGCTTCTTTAAAAATGTGTCATCGCCTACTGGATTTGGGAAAAGGTCTAGATAAATTTCCCAACCTGAGTTTGTAATGGAAGTTTCCAGCATTACAGTACCATAGACATGGAGTCAGTAAATGTTGAATGGTTTATTTTGATCAGTGACTCAGTCATCTGTCATCTATATCATTATACTTATATTATATCATACCAACTTTGGGTCATAATCTGTCAATAATCTCACACAACCAAAAAAAAACAACAACAACTGAACTATCCCTTTATTAATGTAGAGTCTACACAAAATACGGGGAAAATAATAATTTACGATGATTTACGAAACAGAGCAACACCACCAGAAATCATGGGGACAGTGTAGAGTCAATTGTCCAATCAATCAGGAAAAAGACAAAGCGAGTTGTCAAAGGTCATCGTGGACGTAGATACGCATTTCGTCATCAATCTGTCCATTTTGGATCACGCACAATAAAATAACCTCTCCAATGGTCGCCATGTTTGTTGAAGCCTGCAACTTGTCACTACACACTGCCCTCTAGAGGAGAAGTATTGTGTAATGTCCATAATGTCAGAACCCCTGGATTTAATCCAGGCGATCTTAATTTGGACAGTTGTTTTAGGACTTTTTTTTAATCTTAGGCCAAATAACCAAAAACCCAAGACAAGGAAAACAGAAAAAGCAACAGAAAGAACAAAATCCAGGGGTTGTGACTCAAAAGACGCATGGACGGGTACAGTGTTAGTGACGGAGACAACGTTTGGGACGTAAAACTCACGAAAATGGCGAATAAATGGGCCTTTAAAGGTGTCTTCTCTTTTTTTTTAACAACTTGACACCCACTATGTTTCTTTTTAGGAACATTCTAAGGCTCTGCTTCAGTTCTACTGATTTCAGTCCATAAATGATTGGATCCAAAAAAGGTGGGAACACGAGGATGGACACACCGAGGAGCCTCCTCATGTACGGGTTTGCGTTCACAATGCGATGAGAGATGAGCGCCGTGACCGAGTTGATCTGAAAGATCAAGAATACGATTAAGTGCGTGCCGCACGTCTGGATGGCTTTCCTGCGAGTGTCGGTCTGGCTCGTGACGAAGCACACGTGCAAGATCCTCACGTACGAGTACATGACGACAGCCAGCGACCCGCCCTGAACCACGCACATCAACGCTAACCCGTAGATGTTGTTGACGGTCGTGTCCTCGCAGACCATTTTCAGGAGCGACGGATTGTTGCAGAACAAATCGACCACATTCCTCCGGCAGACTTTCAAGCGCATGAGCAGGAAGAACAACGCGCCGATGACCAAGAAGGTAATCAGCCACACGGTGGTGATAATCCTCACCAGGTTGGGTGGCGACATGATGGTGTTGTATCTCAAGGGGCAGCACACAGCGACGTAGCGGTCGTAAGCCATGGCGGTCAAGACCAACATGTTTCCCGTGCCGTAGAAGTGGATCAGGAAAGCCTGGATGATGCATGCCGGCTTGTTGATGAGTCTGTCTTGCGTCATGATGCTGTAAATGAGGTGAGGGAAAAAAGCCGTGGCGCACACCATGTCGCTGAGCGGCAGGTTGAACAGCAGGATGAACATGGGCTTGTGTAGCTTCTTGTTCAGAGCGATGGTGGTCAACAAGAGCACGTTGAAGAACGTGATCAACACGTACGTCAAAGTCCCCAAGAAGAACATAGGGTAAATGCTGGCGTCGGGTAAAGCCAGTGTCTCCAGAGTAAAAACAAGAGGAGAAGAATTTGTGGACATAACTTCTGCTCGTCCTCTTGAATCACCGATGGGGGGATAATTTGCACCTGGAAAGAAGGAGAATAAAAATGGTCAGTGACATCCAACAAACACCAGAGACTCTCCCTGAGATAACTCAGAAAACTGGTTTCTCTGGATCATTCTCAAGGACTTCATCGGCCTGTCACTGCTTTTAGGTTTCTGTCGTTTGATTCTCTAGAGTTTTCCTGTAGATGTGTGTGCTGCCTCTTGGCCAGGACGCCTTTTGAAAAGAGATTTGCAATCCCAATGAGATTATCCTGGTAAAATAAAGGTTGAGAAAGATTAAAAATAGAAAATCCGAGTTTACATACAAAGTCAATGCACAACGCGATGCTTCTGTCGCTCCAAGAATTCGCATTGAGACAATGATGTGATGACCAATCTCTGTTATGCTGTGTTTAATTAATGTGTTGTGTATGATAGTATAGTATATAGATAGTATATGTCTGTGTTGTTGTAATCTGTGACCGTTGTTGTGCTGCCTTCTTGGCCAAAGGTCAAAGGAGATAATGGACCAAAGTGTTGAATACAGAATAATAAATAAAAGGCATAAAAGCTCAATACATCTTAAAAATAAAACATGGGTAAAACAAAAGTAGCAGACCTATAATAATCCACAATAGAATCTGATGAAATAAAATAACATCAGCAACTTCAATGGTGTCAAAGGCCAATGAAAAGAGATGAGATTTAAAAACAAAACATCCAAAAATAACTGAATAATCTGAATCAATACCTGTGTGTGTGTGTGTGTGTGTGTGTGTGTGTGTGTGTGTGTGTGTGTGTGTCCACCTGCAGAACAAAACAAACGTGTAATGATATAATAATGACAATATATTGGTTTGTTTGCAAATGCATGAATAACACATCAGAGAAAGATAATAAATTAAACTAATAGTGCAGTTGAGTTAGAAATAATATCAGGTATAAACATTACAAGAGAAAAAAAATTTTATTTAAATACAAAACAAAAGAAAAAAGAAATTGATAAAATGTATAATGATGTCATCAAATGATCAGAGAATATTATTATTATTATACTATTATTATTCTGTACGCTGTTTCATTTATGGATGGGTTTTGTTTGAGTTGTACATTTTCAACGTTTCTGACTTTAAAATGTTATTTTGTTTAGATTTTGTGTCGGAAATGTGCCGTACAAATAAAGCTGCCTGACATCATGACAACATTTTTAAATTCAGTTCAGTTTTTGATTGTTAATTATTCATTTAATGTATACATATGTATATAAGGTGATATGTATCAAAGATTCTAAATGGATTCAAAAGTTCCAAAAGATCAAATTCTTAAAAGTAGCTTGAATAAATCCTTATGTTTACGTTGCCTTTTTCTAAATATAAAAACTACATAATCCAAACACTTAGCTCTGATTTCATGACGACAAAACAACAGAGTCCACCCTCAATGAGCAGCTCGATATTCTGATTTTGAAAAATCGATGTTACCCTAGGAATTGGAATCAGAATTGTGAGGTTTTGTAAGATTTACACCTCTATTAATCAACATCAACACAGCAATTCTACAAGAGAAATCCCTTAAAACTAAATGTGTCCTATAAAACTAAATAATAAAGACTGTAGGTGCAGCTAAATAATGAGAAACAAGAAGTGTCCACACTCTACATTTCTACAGTTATAATATATGGCTAAAGATTTTTTTAGTCACTTATAACACCAATAAAAACACACAGGAAAAGCAACTGTGTGACCGCGACAATAACTCTGTATCTCACATATTAATAAACATGTACATTATATTTTTAATGACCAAAAATAAGCGTATAAGTGTGTGTGACGATACGTGTGTGTAAGTGTGTGTGCTCACCTGCACTTGTGGCGTGGCTCAAAACCCACGTTTGAATTTAAGCACACGATAGAAAAAAAACCGACACGTCACTCGAGAGGGATGACGCACAAGAGTTGTGGAAAAAACCCTTTATATGTTGTAATTATATTTTCAAATAGTTGTTATTAAGAATTTCAGACTAAATGTTAGGATTAAACAAACTGTACTTTTTACCCTTCATCTCTAATTCAGTATAATTTAGTGTTTCTGTGGTGGTAATCTGGTGGTTTCCGTGTAGATTAAGATCTACAAATAAAGATACTGGATGTGTAATGTTTTATTTTATGAATATTAATAACAACAACAATTGTCAAAGGAAACATTTACTCATACCTATACACACAAATAAATACATTTTCAAAAATGTATAATTTAATCCCAGACTTTAATTTGGCTTTTTATTCTTTCCAGCATCCTTTTCTAGAAGCCACTCATATTTCAAGACTCTACAACAATTGTGGACTTTTTGCAGCTTTAAATATAAAAGCTTTTCACAACATCATCATCATCATCATCATCTCTCAACAAAATAAAAACTTTAACCCCTTAACACCTAAGCCTCAAGATGTCCATCTGGACTTTTTTTAAGTACCATAAAAGAGCCAGAAAATGTCCTGTGAGTCAGTGCTTTTTGCCCATTTTTCCAGAATGACTTTCAATATCTGGCAGTTATTTACAATTGTTGAAATGCATGTTAAAATAGTGTACACTGTAGATTTTGTGTGTTAAATTTGAAATGTGAAAAGTATAAAACATAATCAAAATAACATTTGTATGAGGACAGGACAAAAAAAAAGGAAACTATGTACAGGCAGTTTTTCCAACGCTCTCCTCTCTGGCGACAAAAGTGGAGATTGCAACAGCACGAGTGTATCCCATAATAACCACACGTTGACCTTGACATGCAACTTCTCAGTCTTCAGAACCGTTTTTCCGAGAGCATAAACCGTCGCGTAATTACGGTCGCGTACATTTTGCTTGTGAAGAACGTTTTCTTCTACGCTCGGTGTTCAAGGGTTAATAAAAATGTATCTTCCAAATTCAAATTTTTACTCAGACATTTATTCAGACATTAAAAAATGTTCTTTTCTTTTATTTTCCTAATCTTCTACTGTACCAAATAATATAGTTAGAGTGCAGTTGTATAGAAATGAACACCATTCACATTAATATAATAAATATTCAATTCAATTTTATTTGTCTAGCGCCAAATCACATCATACTTTATCTCAAAGCTCTGTACATAGATAACATCAGAGAATCCCAACAGTTCACACAATGAGCAAACACTAGGCATCAGTGGAGAGAAAAAAATATTGAAATATTCCTTTGTTTATTTTTTTAATTTATTAAACTTTTACACTCATGGTTCTCAAACTGTGGTGCGTGTACCACCAGTGGTACGCGAGCTTCCTCTGGTGGTACTCGGAGTGAGAAAACCAGAAATACTGTTCTATTGTATGGACCAGGGTATGTGATTAGGAAATGAAACAAATAACAACAAAACACTGATTTACAGTCACTTTATCTCTCGCTCCGTCTTAATCTAATCTCACTTTACCAGTGTGTGAAGTATATGTGAGGAAGAGGAGGATGATGAGGGAACAAATCTGCCTCCTGCTCGACTTATTCTTTGTACCACTGTATTTTAACGTTGGTGATAATGGTGTCACTGAGAGAGAGAGAGATCCATATTTTTTATATCACATACAAGAAAGGTTAAAAAAAAAAGTTGGTACAAAAAAGTTTGAGAAACCACTTGTTTAGACAAACTTTTTTTTAAATGATACAATGTTTTTGAATTGAATTGCTTAAAAAAGGATAAAAACAAGCACATTATGGTGTGATGATCATAAGGTAAAAGGAACTAAATGCTGACGATTCACAACTTTATTTGAAGGGGCTGAAAAATAGTCATTATTGGTTAATCAATTCAATTAAATAAGCAGTTATTGTCAGGAAAGACCAAACAATGCTTAGTCTTTCACTGTGTGTGTGTGTGTTTATGAACAAATTAGCTTTATTCAAAATTGTGATACTGTTAATTTACTAGAATATTAGTTTACTATACTAAGGAAATATGCTGTTTCTTAATTTAAGTTTGTTTTAAATGAATCCAATGTGTATCAAAATGTGTTTCAGAATGTCAGTATTTTATTTGTGTGTCACACTTATATTCTTTAAAATATACACATTTTACACTTGAATAAATTGCAGCACGATGTATTTACGTTGTACACATGAGGTGCATTTATTTACAGGAAAACAACAAAGACAGGAAAGTGGGATTAAGAGAGGAAAATTCCCATTCTTACAGAGTTTAACATGTATATATAAAAGTGTTATAATGTAGAAAAGGTTAAACACCAGAAAAGTGAAGCGTCAACACAAACACACATTAATTAGTGCATATATATTAGGATATATCTGATATAACTCAGAATCATTCACCACTGAACTTAAAATCAACAATTTACACACCAACAGTAACGTGTGAGAGGAAAACACACGATAACCTATTAAAAGTATCATATTTACAACAATACAACAATCTTACATTTCATTTTAATTGTATTTTGACATTTTTTGACTTCATTTCAAATAAAATTCATAGAAGTAAAACTGCAGAAAATGATGTTGTGTTTCTAAAATCAGAGTTATTAAAGTTATTAAACCAGATTCTGTTTGATTTACTTTAACTTTGATTTTTTTCTTTGGTTGGTTTAATTTTTATCTTTTTGTTCCTTTTGAAAAAAAAAATAAATAAATAATCTGATGATTAAAGACAACACTCTTTTGTGTTGAAACAGGTCAATTATTTTGTGTCGAACATTATTTTATACTTTATTTATGACTTGACTTGGATTCTTATTTTTGCTTCTTGCCTTTTTTATATTTTGTGTGGATTTTTGTTTTTCTTTGTTTGTATTTGCTTCGTTTGAGGTTTGATTGTTGCTCTGTCCTCTTCGACATTTTCGTGTTGTTGAGTTTTGCTGAAATAAACCTTGACTAGGTTCTGTCTTCTTAATCTCAGTGGGATTTAACTGAGAAAAGACTAAATTACAGGTTAAAAGTATATAAACTTTAGGTGAATTATTCTTGATTTGGTCTGAAATTGAAGATACAATTGTTACACTTCCTCAAGTTTTGTGAACTGGTGTTTTTTTGTGTTTTACACATTAGATTTTTGTACTGTTAATTTCTTCTATAATGTCAATAAATGTAAATTTGACTGACACACACTGCAAATTCTATCGGTTTAAATCCTGTTCATTATGAAAGCATCAAACAACTTAAATCATAAACAGCTTTGTTAACACTTTGTTAATATCACATGTTTTTCATATCTGACGTGCATTTGAGGACAGAAAAACAACAAACAAGGAAAGATTTTGCCAAATCTGAAGCAGATATAATGTGTGAAGTTGAGATTTTGATCATCGAGTCACTTGATTTGAGTGTTTCAAATAATTTAAACAAATTCTCTGACTGTTCAGTGAATTTTCAGAAGAAAAAAATCATTAAAAGTGATTCATTTTGCTTTGTGGACATTATTTCAAGGTTTGTGAGATGTTTCTTCAACATCTTCTGACATCATGCACACACACACACACACACAGTACATGCTCAGTTTAAAGGGACACTCTGTTTTTCATGACTCTCAGCAGAGTCTGCCTGATTTCGCTCGTGTACAGCCCGTACACGATGGGATTCAGGAGCGGCGGCACGAGGAATATCAACATGCCCATGATCTTCTGCAGGTCAGCAGAGACGTTCTTGAACCTGTGCGACAGGATGGTGAACATCGCCACCACCTCGAATATGACCAGGATGAGCAGCTGCGCCACGCACGTGTTCACCGCCTTCATCTTGGCCTCGGACCTGCCGCTCAGCACGCACGTGAGCAGGATCTTCACGTAGGAGAACGCCTGCACGGACAGACTCACGGCCTGCATGACGGCCGTGTTGAAGAGGCCGATGATGTTGTTGACCGCCGTGCTCTCGCACGTGAGCTTCAGCAGCGACGGGTTGTCGCAGAACACGTTCTTCACCCGCGTCCTGCACCGCGGCAGCCGCGTCTGCAGCGAGAACAGGGACACGTTCAGGACAAAGTCCAGGCCCCAGACCAGGGCCACGATGCAGACCAGGACGCGGGGCGTCATGACGGAGCTGTAATGCAGCGGCATGCAGATGGCGACGTAGCGGTCGAAGGACATGGCGGCGAGGATGAAGAGGATGCCGCCGCCGTACATGTGGAGCAAGAACGCTTGGAGAACGCAGAGAGGGTACTGCACCGTGTTTGTCTCCGTCAGAATGTCGGACAGCACTTTGGGCAACATGGCGGAGATACCGATCAGGTCGTTGAGGGGCAGACTGAAGAGGATGAAGTACATGGGTTTGTGGAGGTTCCTCCTCGAAACGATCAGCGTCAACAGCACCAGGTTGCAGATGATGCTGAAGACGTAGATCGTGATGCCGAGAAGAAATATGGGATACTTCGCACCGGGTGGGATCAGAAATGGATCCAGGTTCAACTCTGAGATGAACCACAAAGATTTGTTGTCCATGTTTTTTCTCTGTTCAGATTAGTGAGCAGACATGAACACAATCATTAGACATGACAGGAGAAACACACAAATACAAACACGTGACTGACTGCAGCCCTGAGTGAAGAGCTGAGATCGGCTCTGTCCTTCCTTTATTTAACGTCACCACGAGCTTGAGCTGTTTACGTCACCGGCTGCCTCAGGGACAGTGAGGTGAATGATGGATGAGGTGAAGGTGATGGATGTCAGGATCAATGAAAATAACAACAATAACAATAAATGATGTTATAGTGATAAAAATCTGGATATCAAAAGAAGAAATGTGGAGTTACTGATGGTTGTAGTAAGGTTTCAGCCCAGTTGCAGTTTTTTGATTTTGTTTTATTTTTAACCCTTTAAGACCTAAGCCTCAAAATGTACCAGAAAATGTCCTGTAACTAAGTGCTTTTTGCCATTTTTTCCAGAATAACTTTCAATATCTGGCAGTTATTTAGAATGTACTGCATGTTAAAATAGTGTATTAACAATTTAAAATGAAGAGAAACAAAAACAGTACATTTAAAACATTAAAAACAGTTTTTGTCTCAATGCTCAAGATGCTGATGTGCAACAGCGTGAGTGAAATCACCATAATAACCACATCTTGTGCTTTGACGTGCAACTTCTCATATTTGCAAAGTCAGCCTGTTATCAACTTTCATAATTATCTATGATGTGATGTTATAACTTGGCTGTTTAATTACATGTCATATTTAGGAATATGACATGCCACATGGTGGAATAGTGGTGGGTTTTCTCAGGTTGTTCGGTTTTCTTTGGACCCTATAAACTGCCAATGGATATGAGTAAGTGTGAGAGTGGACGGTTGTTTGTCTCAATGTGGGACTGGTTAACTGTCCAAGGTGTGACGCCACCTTTTGCCCTTAGTCAGCTGGGATTGGCACCAGCCGCCCCCCGACCCTCGTACGACGCACGGTAGACAATGAATGGACAAAAACTCACATCAAGATCTGTGGAAACTGTGATCTGACCAAGTTTCAGTGGTGTAATAATAATAATAATGATAGTTAAACACACATTTTCACATTTTGTGTTCCCACTAGCCACACAGACAGAGGCCACTCACACCTTCCTTTCACCAGTATGCAGGTTAGCGCATGGCAGTGGCCCAAACTATTTATGTTTGCAGGAAGAGCATGCAGCAGGTTTTTGTCCCGTCTCTATTCTTTTTTTCATCTTCTTTTTCATGGTCAATCGGTCCACGAAGATAACCTGCAAAGCCAGACATTGCACCACCTACTCGTAACAAGATGTAAGCGGTCAGTAACAAACATTGTGAAGCAGTGTGGTCTACATTTGCTATCCTCACAGTGACAAATGACAATTGTTCTTCCGAAACAATCTCAAATTTTACCCCTAAACGTGTGTGAAAATGGACGAAAGTTGGCAAGCTAATCAGAACTGGCGCAAATTTTTATATAAAATAAAGGAATTGTGAAAAACCAATGCAAAATGGCTCAGCAACACCCCCTCATGTCAAACGTCTATGGAGCGGGCCGAAACTTAGTTTCGCCAAATTTGATAATGTTGTTCAGCCTTCGACTCAATAGGAAGTCGACCATTTTGAATTTGGTGTCAATCTCAGTGTTTTGCAAATTTTGTAACTGAACAAACTCTTCTGAGGGCGTTTATTGTAGCAACACAAAAAAAATGAATGAATTAATTTATCAAGTCAAAATTAGAAGTCACATTTTCAGGCCACAATGTATTACCACTTTCCTTTATTATAACAACAATAATAATAATAATAATATCACACGTTCTCTAAATGAAACATCACCATTAAAGGGCCACTGCAACAATATTATGTACTGTAACTGGATCAAATACAAGTATAAGCTGAGTTACATCAGCTATAGATGCCTCAAAAAAATAATATTAATGAGTTCCACCGGGGTGTGACTTAATAATATGTTATTAACTGTCTCACAGTCTAATTAATCCCTGGACAATTAGCAAACCTCTGGCTGATAATGAAGATAACTTGTTTTTTCCCTCGTGAAGAGTGTGTTTTTAAACGACACCCACAGGAGGCCGGTGATGTGACTTCCCATATCATCACTTTGATGAAATGTTTAATGATATAAAACATTTTAATGTCCATATATAAAACCACAGTTACTGCGACAACATGGTCTTTGCTGAGAGTGTGTCCCCTCTTAACAGCTGCTTTGTTTTATACATAATTAGATTTCTGAAATGCATCATTAAATTAAAAACAATATGTTACTGTGGTAATGCTTTTTCAAATTTATTTTCAGAGGAACAAATAATAAGCGAAACAGCTGAAGTGGCCACATCAGGCCTTTGGGAACAAGGACGTTGTTCATATTCACACAAAGGCCTTGAGGACATTTGGACATTACAACTAATCATCTCCCCCGAGAGAAACGGACGTAATGGACCCTTGAGTGAATTAGTTAATTGATTTGACCCTTTAGGCCACACTGTTGGTGTAGTGGCTAGCACTCTTGCCTTTGCAGCAAGAAGACACAGCGTTCCTCTGTTTGCATGTTTGTGTTTTCTCCAGGTTCTCTGGTGTCCTCCCACAGTCCAAAAACATGCAGATTTGAGATTTCTGTTCAGATTCGGCTCGGAAAATGAGATTTTATTCACAAAACTTTCTCGCCATGTTGTTCCTCAACGTAAGGATTTTCCACAGATTGTCTTTTCAGGTCCATTGGTCTCATTCAGTTGTCCTAATGTGATAGTAATAGTATTATATAAGATAATATGTTTACCAAACAGTCTGAAAAGCGATTGAAAATACAGTCTTGCCGATTCATTGAAGCATCATTGCTAAAAAGTACATTTTGCAGCATAGAGGATAATACAGAGAGAGAGAGATACGCAAATGCTTGTAATCCAGGGGATTTAAGAGATAATCCATTTCAGTCACACTGAGACCACACATACAGCTGTTCCCTGGTTGTACAGTATTTCTCAGCAATGACTCTTCTCTAAAGCTGTGCTTCTTTCACTGATTATTGTCATGACAGAGTAATTGCACAGCATTTTCCACCTCAAAATACACATGTTCAAATAATTATCACCCACACTCACAACCTGTTGAGAATATTCAAAATAAAAGCTCAGAATTATACAAAAAAATATTCAATTAATACAGTGTTTCATAGCTGAGCCTTATGACGTGAATTCAACTAAACTCAAACAAGACGGTTATTGAAGACTTAATCTACTCAGGACTGCAGTTGTGAAGTTGGGGACATGTCCTCTAGAAAAGGGCTGCCCTTACTTTTTCCCTTGGAGAGGCAATGCATTGTATTAAAATCCAGGCAAGTACCTGAATCCCAGGTTAAATAACAACTTTACATTGTATGTTCCAGAAGAAAACCTGTTTTAATCTACTTTTGGGTAAATGTTCAATGTAAAAATTAATCGTTTTTAATGATACACCAAATTGGAGAGATCGCAATTTTTTTCTCTTACAAAACCAAACAAAATTGGTACGGAAACTGAAACATCTCTAAATTAATTTATTTCCAATTGAATCAAATCTGTACCTTGTGAATCTGAATTAAATTGATTCAGGAAATCAGTAGCGAAACCTAGCCCAGATGGCTTTACACAAATTAAGTATTGAACAAATAAAGGTATTTGAAATAACTTAAATCAAGCATCAATTGTATTTGTGGTTATCTTTAAAGACTGACCTCTCAACAGTTCTTGCGTTAAATTGCTTTACCCATGATAAGAAGGCTCATGAAAAACACCATGATGAAAAATATCCACATGAAGAAGCGATCTAAAACTTTGGCGACCTTCTTCCACTCCCCGGTTCTCTTCTGCGTGGCCCTCTGATCCCTGTAGCAGTTGGCAATGTACTCAACGTTGCGCAGCAGCAGTCTTTCATTGCTTTGAGTGTTGCACGACGCCTCTCTTTCTTTCAACTCTCCATCACTCACGCCTCCCTTCCTGCACCTCCTATGACCTGTCGAATCGCCGCAGTCCATGCTCATGAAAATGCCATTTTTCCAAGTGCCGTAGTTGTCGGTGGGATTTTTCCCCATTGACCCTATCGGACTGATCATCTGCTCCATGTCCTCCCTCTCCTCTGCGGTCTCCGTCTCTTGTCCTCTGTCTATTTTGAAGACACAGTCCTCTCTGCCTGGTCCTGCCTGTCCATTCATGGTGACATTGGTGTTCTTCAAGGGTGAAGCCTTCTGTTTTTCTGGCTGCGGTGACATGCAGTTTTCTCCAACTTCATAAACAAAGCACATCCTGGCCATGTACTGCAGAATGACAGTCTTGGCCCACTTGGGAACAGGCTTGGCATCTGGACCACAGTGGTGTATGTTCATGATGAAGATTGTCAGGGCAGTAGAGGCGGTGATCATAGTCATCGTAGCAATGTAGTACTTTCCTGCAGAAGAAGATACATTTATTTGCAGAAAAGGACAATGGTAAAAACAAATTGTGCAGGACAGACGAGAAGGTGCCTTCCACAGATAAAAAGTACATAATCATACTTCTACAACTACAGCAAATAACAGAGTAGGAGTTTCAGATCAGAACATAACACAATCTGTACACAATCTGATCACCTATAATGTTATGGATGTTAATACTTGGTCTGAACAGGGTCAACAAAGTCAACACATGTTGGGATTCCACCCCAGTTCATTACCCTTACCGATTAAAGGTACGTTCTCAGAAGGCGGCATGATCTCTGCCACCAACAGCTGAAAGACCGTGAGGGCCAACATGACGGTGACTCCCAAAGATACCTTCTCTCCAGAGTCAGCGGGCAGGTAGAAGCCCAGTGGAGCCAGAAAAGAGATCATCACGCATGGTATGAGCAAGTTGAAGACATAAAAGGAAGCTTTTCTCTTCAGCATTAGTATGTAGGTCACATCCGGGTAAGGGTCAGCGCAGCAACCGTACACAATCACATTCTTCTTAGCCGGCATACCCAACACCTCCCACTCTACATTTTCCACCAGGTCGGCGAGGTCAGCGCTGTCCATCGCGTTCAGGATATCCAGCTGGTTTCCATTGTAGGTCCAGGAGCCGTAGGTGAACCTGCACTGCTGAGCGTCAAAGGGAAAGAAAGACACGTCCACTTTGCACGAGCTCTTGGTGATCGCGGGAGAATCCCACATGATCTGGCCATCGTGTTGAATTACCACATTGGTGTCCATGGGGCCAGTGAAACGATCATCTGCACTGAAAGGCAAAGAAAACTCATCTGGAAAAAGACATTAGCGCAGCTTTGTTCTCAGTGATACTAGTCTCTGGATACCAGTCATACAGGGATCGTCATCCCTGTACGATCCAGAATCAAATTTATACTTACAAAGCACTTAATAATCAGGCCCCATCATACCTTAGTGAGCTGATCACTTTGCTCCTAAAATGTAGGCTTTCTTGTGGCTCCCAGAATCGTTAAGAGTGGAATAAATGGGAGGCAGAGCCTTAGTTACCAGGCTCCTCTCTTGTGGAAGACTATTTTTTGATAAAGCTCATAGTGAGTGCTGAGTCTGGGGAACCCGAACTAGACTATAGGCCTAGTCTGCTCGGGGAACTTTGTCTGTGCATTTCACATTATGACTGAACACTTACCTTTTTGTCTCCACTAGATTATGCCTCCTCATTCTACAGATACCTGTGATTCCTAGGTTGCAGGATCCAGATCCAGACCTGATGCTATGTTTTTATTATTAGTAGTAGTAGTAGTAATAGTAGTCGTCGCCTGTGAGTCCTAGGCTGCAGGATCCAGATCAAGTTGCAAGGATATTACTAGTAGTAGTATTGTTATTTCTACATGACATTATAATACTATTCATATATAATAATACACATAATATAATGTAATATGATATAATATAATATAATATACTATAATATAATATAATATGATATAATATAATATAATATAATATAATATAATATAATATAATATAATACAAAATAATATTGCAACCATGTTTAGAACTATCCTGACCATGCCATTCAATACCATTCTTATACATCTGTTCATGGTCTCTCTTCTTCTTTGCACGAATGTCAAGTGTTTGCTGTTACACGTCGGTAAATTTGTTAGCTATGTTTGTTTTGGGAGTCATGTTTTTGTCATTTCCTGTTTTATTTTGGTGAGAGTTTAGGGTTTTCCTGTTGGTCTGCACTTCGTCTACCTTGTCCTTGTCTTGTCTGATTACCTTGAGTGTTTGCACCTGGTGTTATTCCCTGATTGTCAGCACCCCTTCTTAAGTCACTCATTTCCCTTTGTCAGTGCGTTTTTTAGTCTCCATGTTCTTCACTACCTTGTTCATTTTTAGAGTTACGATCCAAGTTGATCTAGTTTTTGTATTCTGGTTATGGGTTTGTTTTTTCTCTTGCCTTCCAATATGCACGAGACTCAGTCTCGTGCATATTGGATCCAAGCTCTGTGGTACAAACCCTGACATTTTCTCATTGTGGGAAGTGTTGGGTTTCTATTTTTCTCTATTGTAAAGTTTCTGATTTACCATGTACAGATCATGTATGTTGTGATTTGTTGCTATAGATTTGATGTGATATAGTAGGAGGTGGAGAATGATTCAAGGGAGTGGCAGAATCAGGATACAAAGGCACAAGTTCACCAACTGAGGGAGGAATCAACAACTTTTGTAGAGTTGAACTCTTACCTCAGCGTTTTGTCTGCATTTTATATATTTCCAATAAGGATAAATGCTTTTTGCTTTCATATTGTAATACTATACCAAAGAGGTTATGGTGTTGGTCACTTTTTTCTTTTTACAAACTCTTCTTCTTTTATATGTATAAATATATATAAAATGCAGACAGAGACCTGGACACTCCCATGAACAATGACTTCAAGGACTGTTCAGCTTGTGCCTGGTACACTGACCCATCAGAGCCACACACCATGACCATAATGAAATGATTAACCCAATACCAGTCCGACCTACTTGTTATATAGGACTATATCAGGTCTCCATACATAACTACTAGGTATACGGATGGTATCGAGTCCATCGTAATCGTCTTTGTCCCATGTGAGGTGTGCGTCAACCCACACTTGCCGTATCCATAAATATGCAGTCAAAATCTGGTTTCGCTCATCCTGTAAAAAAGTTAGAAAAAATAGATATTAGACGTGAACAGAAATATAATAAAATAGCATAGAGGCATTAATGATGTAATGCCACCATGTGGGTATCAGCAACAGGACTGCATACAACATTTTCACAGGGACTACAGGTGGAAAATAGCAATCTGCTACAACCTGGCACAATGAATATTCTCTTGTTGTACAAGATTAATGTTTTATTGTGCATTGTCCCTGTCTTGAAAAATAAATTACATTACATTACATAATATATATATTTTTATTTATAAGGATTTTGACCAAAGAACCATTATTCAAATATATTAATTTACAGTTATATATAAAAAAGAAAAAAATAGCAGTATTGCATATCGTTTTAGAAGTTGGTAACAGAGAATATGTTCAAAAAGTTGCTTTAGGTTATTTTTTAAATGACTGATTAGTCATTAGCAGTTTGTGTAGACCAGGGTTTCCTAAAGACTGAGTTTCAAAACACCTGAAATTAAATTTAATTTAATTAACCAGACATCTCCTGGAAAAGATTTGCTTACCCCAGAAATGCATATTTTCATTGTAACGATTAAAATTTTGATTTGGTTCACAAGAATTTACCATTTTTAAAATGTGGGTCCCCATACATATACGAAGTTTGGGAAACACTGATTGAGACAAACTCCTCAATTCATCAACCATGTTTTTCAGCTGTTTTTTTGACTGTTAAATCCTCAAACATAAAGTCTGGTGTCATCTGCGTATGTGATTTACCATGTCGATAATTTGGGAGAGCGTAACCTGCAGTGTTACGTTCAGGATGGTGTTGGTGTCCTCCACGGGCCTCAGTGCACTTGTGTAGTTGGCGAATAAATCGTTCAGGAGCTTCTGGGCATATTTGCCATGGGCACACAAACATGCTAAGATAAAGGAGGAAAAAAAAATCCACATCCATGACATCACAAATCATCCATGTCAATTATTTAGATTAGAGGTCCATTTTAAGAAAAAAAAAGAAAGATATAAAGTCATAAAATTACCATAATGTGTCATCAGAGCTTAAGGAAACACCATTTAAATTTTCATCTGTTGGCTGCAAACTCAGTTTACGGACATAAGGACATGAAACTTCCTTAACAGGACTAAAATGTTGTCGTTATTATGCATATTTGAAATGTTACAGGTGATGTTAACTGCCTGCAGTATACAGTTTTTTACAAGACTGCATGGGGTTGTTCTTGTAAAAAACATGTGATAATTCTTCACTGCTGTTTTGGAGCAGATGATGAAGTGTTCATGTGATGAAGTCACATGAACATTGTAATAGTAGTAGTTTTGGTTGTTGTTTTAGTAGTAGTTGAATTGTGGTTTTAGTTATTGATTTAGTAGTAGTTTTGGTAGTTTTAGTAGTAGTTTTGATAGTTGTTTTAGTAGTTGTTTTGGTAGTTGTTTTAGTCGTAGATCTGGTAGTTGTTTTCGTAGTAGTTTAATAGTAGTTTTGGTTGTTGTTTTAGTAGTAGTTTTGGTACTTGTTTTAGTAGTAGTGTTGGTTGTTGTTTTAGTAGTAGTTTAACAGTGGTCTTGGTAGTTGTTTTAGAAGTAGTTTAGTAGTAATTTGGTTGTTTTAGTAGTAGTTTTGGTCGTTGTTTTAGTAGTAGATTTGGTAGTTGTTTCATAGTTATAGCAGTAGTTTAGTAGTGTTTTAGTAGTAGTTTTGGTAGTTGTTTTAGTAGTAGTTTTGGTAGTTGTTTCATAGTTATAGTAGTAGTTTTGGTAGTGTTTTAGTAGTAGTTTTTGTAGTTGTTTCGTAGTTTTGGTAGTTGTTTTAGTAGTTGTTTAGTAGTAGGGAATTTTGTTTAGGGAGTCACTGATTGTCCAGATTTTTACTGACTGATCCTTTCAACAACTCCAGTGTCTTTATTAAGATTTATTTCACACACAGTTAGTGGTAGTTAGACAGCAGTTCGGTTGTAAAACCGACAAGTCGTACAAGTTCTGATGATTAGTAGTTTGACAAAGACACATATGAAGGTTAACATATAACAAAAGAGTTTTGATGATGCACTTTGATGACAACAGTGCTTTGATACTAATTATAACAATAAATAGATAAACAGAGTGATAGTTTTGCCTGCTGGAAAGTTCTACACTGATATTTTATTCATCTGCACAAAACCATACTCATCAACTTTTTGTCCCTTATTTCATAGTGACAAAGTTGGCAACCCTAGCTGGGCTTCTTCATGATAATTGGACAAACTGTCTGAAAGGCGGAGTCTGTTGTTGATTGATTGCGTTGCAGAAACAGACAGCAGAGCATTTTTCTGCCTCAGTCCTGTGTTGATTTTGTGATGAAGTCTGCAGACAAACAGCTGCTCGTTGTGCGATAGAGGCCATTTTCATTTGTACATACACACTGTAAATAAAAAACACTATTTTTAAGAATCTATGTACAGAATAACTGGGTCTGAAATGACCTTCCCCTGTTTTAAAGACCTGCAAGTGTAACACAGTATAACATCAGGTATATAGTCACCACTTGTTTCCTTGTTTTAAATTTCTTTGGTCACCACATTCTCCAATGTTCTAAATTGTCTGTACGTCTGTACATGCACGTACATGTATATTTCCTTTCAATTTTACTATTTCTTCCTGGGGTTTTCTACAGTCAGCTGTAAAAAAAAAAAAAGATCCTTCTGGATTATGTGTATGTGATGTGATAAAGTTCAGAGGGCGAGTGGAATGAGAGGCAGAGCATGTGGCGGGCGTGACAGATGGTGAACCAGGATGAAGAGGATGTCAGGGTTGATTGCCCGTCTATAAACCTCTGGAAAGAGATCATCAGGCAAATCTGACATCATTCACCAGCAGCAGTGACTTCCTCTGTTCAGCCCTGTGACATGTGTTGCTTGAATACTTAATCCACTGATCATACCATAACATGTGAGTGAGGAGTAAAATGAGCCTGAGCAGGGAGCTTACACATTCACATACTATGAAGAGGATGAATAAAGGTGTTTTTTTATGGTGTGCATGGGAATTAAACATATATAACTTCAAATTTACGTTCAGAGAACATGAGTGGGATAAATCTAGACACTGTACGACTAAACTGGAGCAACATTAGATTTCGGAGAGAAATTCATTGCATTTTGGGGAAAAGAGAAGGTAAGAAATTACAGTTTGAAAACAAATAAGGATTAAAAAAATAAATGCCAACTTACTTGGTAAAACACTGACACACAGAAGCAAAAGACACAGAGTGTGGATTCTCATCATCTTCTCTGTCCACAGAGCATCTGAGCTGCAAGTTCAATTCAAAACATATTTTTAAAAAGAAAAGAAAAGAAAAAAAAGAGGACAATTTTGACAAATTTGATAAATTTTTTTTGTATAAATCGGTCAGATTGAGCAGTGACCCGGCCACTAATATGTCTGTGATCGAGTCTCATCTGAACAGAGGAACAGGAGATGAATGTGGGAGGCGGGGCAACACACACATACACACAGTCCGGTTTTCATGATTTAAGAGGACATTGACTTACACTCCACATGTCGTCACAGTAAAATGTAACCATTTACATTATGGGGACTCGATCTTTGTCTGTGACTGCGTAAACATGAGTAAAACCAGGAACACACACACACAAACTTGTTTTTATGTCTTAGTGAGGACACCTAGCCCTTTACTCTTAACCTTTACCATCACAACTACCCTTTAATCCAGGTCTTAACCCTGAAAAAGACAAAATGTCCTCACAAAGATATATTTACACACACACACACACTTGGTTATATGTAATGGCGATAATACGAATAAGAACCTTGTAGCTTTATTTATTTATAATGACGATGATGTTTTCTTTCGCTTAAATTGCATTATTCATGTTCCTAAAAATATTGAATGTGTGTATATAAATTGTGTAGAGATGTATAATTGAGGGAGTCATCTTTTCATTCTGTGTGTGTATAGGGATATTATTTATCTCTATATTATTCCTGGTTTGTGCCATTGTTAAAATTTGTGTTTGTTATTATTTCATACACAAACGTTTAAATATGAATATTATTCATTTGTTTGTGTATTTGCATGTGTTTTTATTTTCCATTTGACCTACAACTTTGAATGAGGCTGGTTTTCTTACGGAAAGGGGATTGGGATTTTGAAAACAATATTTACATTTAGAATAAATACATTTATTTATTCTCTTTATTCTCAGAAGTCAGTCTTTTTTCTTTTCTTTTCTTTTTTTTTTACATTTGGCCCTAATCTTCTTCCGTAGATTATTCACTGGTGGCCAATAATATTTACTGAATTTTAATTTTCGATATTTCTGGTAAAGAGACCGAATTAATTGACGCACAGCAGCAGTAGCGTGCGCCCTTCTCTTCCGGCTGCTGATGCTGAAGTGTCCTCTTGTCTCTCTGTCTGTCTGTCTCTCCTCTCTCTGTCTCACACGGAGGAGGAGGGAGAGGAGGAGGAGGAGGATGAGTCGCTCTGATTTCCAAGATGTCGCAGGAATCTTTTGTTGGTGCCGGAATTTTATCCCCAACCACCACCATCATCATCATCAGCAGCAGCAGCAGCAGCGGCAGCAGGAACTAACTGACATCATTATTTAATGTCGTAATTTTATTGTCGTAACACCGCTGTTACCATGAGGCCAGTGGTGGTCGTTTGCGGCAGCAGCTGCCTGTAAACAACAACAATATTCAAATAACAATCAAATAAAAACAAAAGGACTGCAGGTAGGTGGATTGTCTTATCTTTTGAAGCTACTAAGATATGTTTTCGCTATTGTTTGTCTACATTGGATTATTGGCATAATAGATGTACTGTACACATGCATGCTAGCTGCATATCTACACTTTATGTATACGCAGGCCTACGACGCGCATTTTTGGGCCGGCCCAAAAAAACAAAACAATATACATATTAATATACATTTTTTATAAATAATTTGTATCGCCCGCGACGGTAAGTGAGACACGAAACGCGGACAATTGGTTACATTTCTTGAAGGACGTTGCGCTAGTCCATTGAAAGCTCTCAGCCCTCCCCTCCCTCCTCGCTCCCCTCCTTCCTTCCCAGGTAAGTTGCTGTTTGAGTAACGGCGGAGTTGGAGCGAACGAACAAATTATGGCTAAAAAGCGTAACTCAGGGAAAAAAGGCTCAAACGCTTAAAAGTTGACGCAGCAAAATGCACTAAAATTACGTATCTATTTGCCGCTACAACAAGTTCCACCGCTGCAGCGGGTGCAGGGGCGTCGACGACGGCGTCATCATCGTCATCAAGTGCAGAAGCAGTCCCATCGAGTGCACCGGGGGCTGTCGGAGTGGCACATGTGCAAGTACCTTTTCAAATATTACTATGAGTCGACTTGGTGTCCAACTTACAGTTTTATTTTAGCTTATAAAGTTATAATTTGCAGGTGTTACAGCTTACAGTTATTATTATGTAATATTAGTGAAACATTGCTTTGCAGAAATTGATGGTTAATCATTGTTAGGTGTATGTTCTTGTATGTTGAATTCACAAGCAGTGTGTATGTCAGACTGTTGTCTAGCTCTATTTCTTTATTTTAGTCATTCGTCCAGTTATAATGCAATTGATGTGTATCACTCATTGTTTTTTGTCTGTCAAACTCTTCTCTTTAAGGCTGCCCTGTCCCCCAGGGATGTGCCTTTCATTGGTGTGCACTTCACAGGTATTTGTCACATTTGTGAGTTACTATACTGTATACCAGGGGTCTCAAACTCAAATGACTTGTGGGCCACTGACTGTCCTGATTCCTTTTTTATATGTACTCTGTTGCCTCGTGTGAGCTTTTCTGTCTTGTACTTCTTCTGTCTTTTATCCATTATTCTGTACAGCACTATGGTCCACTATGTTTGTTTTAAAGTGCTTTACAAATAAAGTTGGATTGGATCATTTCAAAATATAAGTGCTTGTTTTAATATGGAACAACATTCACAATAAAAAAAACAAAATATTTATGATGCAAAATTAACTATTAATTAAAACAAACAAAAAAAAAACATACAGGACTTGTTACAACTTGATATTGTTTGGAGGGCTACATGAAATCCATTGGAGGGCCACATGTGGACCCCGGGGCCGCAACTTTGAGACCACTGCTGTATACTGTTATTATGTGTCCTTGCTGACATCCACCTGGATGGTCATATAGCCTTCTACTTTTACAGAGTGACTGTAATGAATGCAACTATCTATCTATAACTATTATTGCATTATTTTGAAGATACCAATACTGTGAATATAAATTATGCTGTCTCATTCTCACTGTTCTATTGATTCACCTGGCCTCTCTTTCTCTCCCCTTATGGCACATTTGGACTGATCCTTGATGTGGAGTTTATTAAATAGTTCTTATTTTAAGCATATCTGACCTCACCTCTGCTTTCTGTCTCTCTCAGAGCACCATGGTCCATGCAGCCTTTGTCTCAGCAT
Source organism: Solea senegalensis (assembly GCF_019176455.1). NCBI lineage: Eukaryota > Metazoa > Chordata > Actinopteri > Pleuronectiformes > Soleidae > Solea > Solea senegalensis. The sequence goes on along the minus strand of NC_058034.1, from coordinate 8,005,548 downwards.
ATGTGAGTACAAAATAACCTATTATCTCTCTGTTCACCTAAATAATATTTTAACTTAACTGATCCCTGTTTTCTTCCTTTCCTTTGTCTGCCTGTCTCTGCGTCTCTCTCCCATTCTCTCTCTCTTTTTCATACTTTAAGGTGCCACTTTGAGGAGGTCTTTATTTTATGTATGGCCTTACTGTAGGCCTAATTGTCTTATTTGTTTGTATAAACAGTATATTTCATTAAAAACCGAAAAGACATTTCTCGCAGTGTTTCTTTGACAACCACTTTTCACTTCAAGATGGGAATTTTTTTTTTTTTTTTAAATATGGTTACACCCTCCCATGTTGGCCACTGTGCTTAATTTTTATTTTTGAAACAACACAATGTGCACATATATCCTCTGGTATGTCATGCAAAAAGGCCGAAAACATGACATAAAAGAGGAAAAAAAGAGACAACTTTGAGGCTTTATTTCTCAAAAATGATACAGTGAAATAGTTTGATAATAAACAACCACTGTCAGAACGTATGGGCCATTGTGTTGTTATTGTACAGTAAAAATCAATGTCTTAAAATCAGCTCGATTGATTGCACTTGTATCAGCAACATCTTATTTTGAAAACCGGCTCGGTATCAAACCAGTGCTGATTCTCAGTCGACTCCCAGCATTCACCGTAAGTTCGTCTACACTTAAAAACTACACTTAAAAACGTTGAAGCGGATGGCTTGACCACGCAAAGACGAATGACGGCTCACTTGACCACAGTTAATAAACGGTCTTACAGTTTTCATCAAATACACATTTGTGTGCCAAACAAACTCAAGGCAAATTATGAATGACATTTACAGAACTAAAGCCTCTTGATTCTTGATTGTTAATCATTATTCCATGTTGTCGTAAGACAGAGGTACAGATACTTAAATGTTGTTTTTTTAATACATATTTCTCCCTCAGATTCAGAACAAGATGCTCCAAGGTTCAAACATCTTGGGGTACGAGAGGCCTCTGGTCATCCGAGTGTCCTTCTCCACCTGTGTGCTGTCCACCGTGTTCCTGCCTCTGCTTGGACTCATCACGTGTCTCTTCATCTCCTCCGTGTTTCACTTTGATGACTCCACTGTCACACACTGCCAGGTAACGTCCTTGTTTTTTTTTTAGAGTTTTGTGACGTAAGAAAGGAGTTTAAAAAAAATCGTTCCTGTGCTTTTCCTCACAGGTTCCAAACTACCTGCCGTCCATCAGTGCCTCGATAAGCCTGAGTCCCGAGGGCCACATATGGCGCTTCTGCATCGGGCTGCACTCTGCACCGCGGCTCCTGGTGACATTTACATACTTCAAGCTCTACAAGGCGCGTTTCACCTCCAAGTTCCCCGAGAGTCCGCTCAGCTGCCTGAACCTGGCCTTCTCCATGCTTGAAAACCTCGGCCTTTTGCTCCTCACATACGTGTCGTCCAGTGAGACATACTGTGAGTCGTCCGTGTGTTGTTTTATGTAGTTTTGCCGTCCACTGTAGAGATGTTTGGAATCAAAACCTGAACAGGGCATATTTTATTCAATTGTTTCTATTTTTCTATTCTGGCTTGGGACCTCATGGTCCCTCTCGTCTGTCTGTTTTTGTTCCTCAGTCATTCATAAGGAAGGATTTGTGCTGTTCATCATCAGCTCCCTGATCTACATGCTGATCACCTGCCGTCTGTGGAAAAGTATCAAGAGGAATTCACTGTGTCCTGAGGTAACGTGATGTTTAAAACTGTCTACGTATACGGTATATGTATATGTGTATTTATATATATCTATCTATATATATGTATGTATGTACATATATATACTGTATATACATGTATGTATATATATGTATATTTATATATATATATATCACTTTCATTATCTTGGAACACTTTCAAAAATTGCATTAAAACGTAAAATTTAAAATTTTTGACATACTTGAAGTTGGTGTACTAGATGTCACAGTGGCTAGCATTGTTGCCTCACAGCAAGAAGGTTGCCGTTTTGGATCCTGGTCTGATCTAGGGCCTTTCCGTGTGGAGTTTGCTCGTGGGTTTTCTTCAGGTTCTCTGCAGGTTTATTGGATGCTCTAAATTGACCACAGTGTAGGTGTGAATGTGAACGTGAATCCAGGGTCGCCTGTCCATTGAAAATATCATTTTGTTCAAAGAGCTTCTACATACTGGTGTATTAATCATTACAGAAACAAATTAATTTAAGACTGAAACACTTTGTTCTGGAAGTGTTGAAGCCATTGAAATGAACTTTTATTGTAACAAAATGTAAGATGAATTGTGAAGTAATGTGTCAAGGCCAACATTGACTTGATCATTTATGGAATTTGATATATTTTGACTTTTTTGACACCAGGTTACTGCCTACATTTTCTCTATATGGAGCAAAAAAATGTTTGAGAACTTACTTTATGTTTGAGGTTTATGCTGGAATCTATTGTCAAATTACATCTTTTCCCTGAAATCCCTACAGGATGATCTTTTGAATGTGTTTCATGCCATAATTTTAACGAATATAATTGAATATTGTTCATAAAATCCGTGAAAATCGTTGTCTTTCTGTCAGTTAAATAGATGTTTGTTTGTTTTTTACAGGATGCCAAGTCTCACCGGTGGAAAGTGCGTTTTCTACTTCTCAACGTTTCCTGCTGCGCTTTCGCTGGATTCTTTTACTGGAAACACAACATGTACTGTGAGTCAGGGAGTAAGTATCAAAAAAGTTTACAGTCATTTTATGCAAATTATTTTTGCAAAGTACACAATTTAGTTATGAAATGTAGTAAAAGTACACAATTTATTGAGGAAATGTAGTGGGGTAAAAGTAAAAATTGCTCGAAATATAAATAACAAAGTAGAAAATACAAACCCTGTTTCTTCTCCCTGTCACAGGTTACACACTCTTCGCCCTCTTTGAGTATCTCATCGTCTTCAGCAACATGGCCTTCCACCTCACGGCCGTGTGGGACTTTAAGAGCCGTGAGGTCATGGTCATTTCCTCCTCTGAAGATAAAACCTTCTGACTAGAAACACAAGTACTCAGTGTTAACTGTACGACCACTCGACCTCCTGGTGATAACAGCCTTCGTTCCACTGCTCACGAGGTCGAGTGGGACCAAAGACTGTTCCATATTTTCCCATGATGACGGCTCTCGGGTCCTCGAAGTGTAAACGTCAGATTTACAAACGTTCTACCGGAGACTTTGTTCCGTTTTGTTCAATTTAAGTGCTTTGTTTTTAAAGCCACTGTCTCATCTGTTGATGCCTTCACCAGGACACTGTGTGTTCAACTTTCAACTTTTGTTCAACTTTCAACTTTCGTATCAAACACAACATGTGTGTGCTCATACTCTGTGTGTGCCAAAATAAAGTGACAGTTCTTTCACATGTGCTAGGCTTTATTTTGAAAAACATCAAAACAATGCAGGAAGTGAACAACAATGAAAAAATATGACTTTTAACATCTAGATTAATAAACATTATATGTAAAAATCTCTTAACATGGAAAAACTATTTATTATTAAAAGGTTAATGAGCAAAAAAAACAAGCAATTTTACCAAGCACAGGTGCAGTATAATTTATTTACCCACTAGGTGGCAGACTTCAGCAATTTGTGTGGCACCCAGTACAGACTCCAGACGCTGGAGGGCGACACGTGCTGATGATATCTAAGGGCCACAATGATGCAGAAAAGAGCTTCTCCCAGCGTTCTGTTCCCTCTGTTGGGTAGAGGAGTCAACACTATCTATCTATCTATCTATCTTGTAATATTATTATAAATCAATAAAACAAAGGTTCATTAAATATCAATATGTTACATTAATAGATTCATTTTTGCATCATAAATACGTTTACATTGTGCACTTCTATCAAAACAAACACTCTCATTTTGAAATTATGTGATATGTATATCATCCTACATATTGTGATTTCGGTGTATTTTTAATCAAAAAGTGGAACTTTTTTATCCACTTGACTGGCCCTTATTTGGTCATTACTGCATCCAGACTGAGGGGGGCGGTAGAGTGCACCGTGGGAAGGTGCAGTCGTAGGCTGCCACATTAAAGGAGCAAAAGAAGAGCGTCCCGCTCGTCTCTTCGTCCACATTCTGCGGTTGTTTCGGTTCAGTCTCTTCTTCTCGGTCGCTGGGAAAGAGACGAGTCTTTTTTTCTCTCTCGCTCTCTCTCTTCGTCCATAGTCGGGAGGAGGAGGAGGAGGAGGAGGTGGAGTTCACTGTGTGCTTCAACTCCGGGGGAACCAGGCATCTGCTGCAATGTTGACACGCAGCTGAAAGGACACAATCTGCTGGCGCCGATTACATGACAGGTGAACTTAATTTTCCTTGTCGTTATTTTGCGTCTGTCATTATGTTATTATTACGTGGCACAACTACAGTAAACGTGCATTGCTTGACTTGCTAACGTCCGCGGTGGCTAACATACGTGTGTCGACACAAACTGACTAAACATGACAGTGTGAATGTGAATGTTTTCTCTCAATTTTTATGATTACAGCGTTGTTACTCTCACATTTGTGTGATTTTTTTGATCACCTCGTTTCGTAGTTGTGTAGCCCGACATAGTTAAGCTAGGTGGCTACTAGCTAGCCGGGGCTTGTCACACAGACATAGACGCAGGACAAACCAGACCAGGCTGCTCTTTACTTTTTCATAATTCATAATCTAATCCGTGTTTTTTTTTCTTGTAGAAGACAAACAGTATATATCAGATAATACTTATCGTTGTTGTCTGATTTGGGAGCTGTTTATGTAAAACATCTGTTTCTGGCAGAATGCTGCTCGGGAGTCAATGCAGGGCTGGACGACATATGGAAAACAGTATTATTACAATAAAAGAAGATATAAACAGACGATATATGTATCGCGATACATGTCAGGCAAAATAATATCGTTTTAGTTTTTTGGATCTGAGCTGATCAAATGCTAAATAATTGTTTTAAACATCTTTATGGACAGAAAACAGTAAACACCTGTTAAATTAGGGGTTCTCAAACTCAAATGACCTGGGGGCCACTGATCAAGTGAAAAGAAAAGTCAAAACATTTTTTGTTTTGCTTAAAATTATATTAAGATGTTCCATCCTGAAATCACAATAAGAATATCATATTTGAGATTTTCAAAATAAAAGTGTTTGTGTTGCTATGGAACAATGTGTTTTTCACGATAAAAATGAATCTACTAATAAAAACCCCAACTGAAATGCCTCCATTATAACTCAATAATAAGTGAGTTAAGACACTTATCACACATATGTAAACTTTTGCAGAATTTTTTAAGCATAAACATTATACTTATATCAACAAAACCTTTGTTTTATTGATTTATGATGATATTATAATAGATATAGTTATTGAGGTGGTGCCTATCTCTACTGCAGTGTTCCGTATCTTACCATTTTATCCACAAATATATATATATTTTTCATTGGAAAAATATGACTCCAATGCACTTTTAATACTGTTAAGTTAAATAAAACCCACACTGCTCAAACACACTTTGACATCTTGCACACATGTACAACTGAATGTTTTTCTTCAAATGTGTGTGATGTTTCTCTGTTTGTCACTTCCTGTCCGCAGAGAAGTTTAAAACCTCACATTTAACTGGTTTCTTCAAATTTCACACAGGAGCAAATCTTATTCTTGAATAAGTTGATGCATATTATGATTATTACTCTCACCAACACATTTCAAATTGTGATGTTTTTGGCCACACCGCCAAGCAAACTACATAGTTGTCATGGTCAGATTTCTGCTTTGACACAGGATTGTATTGAAATTATGAAAAAAATGTGGGAAATGTGTGGCATTGAGAAACTGAGCTTGTTGGTTAAGTTGCATTTTTAGTAATTTCCACTTATTTTGGAGTAAGTTGACACAACTGCCGACATGCAACTAGGATTCTTCAGTAGGTTTGTTGTGAAAGGTTGAGCTTCGAGCATTTGTTGCATTATTCTTTCTCTGTTTTAATGTTGAATGATGGGCTATTCATAAGAGGAAAATTGAAATATGTTGTTGTGCAATAAAAAAATCTAATTTGCTACAGAAGACAAATAAAATAGTTTATTCATAGTTTTCAATAAAAGTATTATTAAATCACATTATCTGGTTAAATAGAGGTTCCACAAACTTTCTCAGCCTAAAGGCAGCATTAGTAAGCTCATGACTGTGTATGTTTATCCGTTCAGGACGGGGAGGCAACATTTGAGAGGTGACAGCATGTGTCTGCGGCTGCTGCAGAAAAAATCTTTTATGTAACAAACCGGGTCCCCATGTGCTCCAAGCAAATTAATGCTGTTTCTTCTCCCTGCGTGGATGTCATATGTTTAAGAGACAAAGGATCCGCATTGTTTTTCAGTCGTTTTAATTGATCAAACCGACCAGAAACGCAGCATTTCTGTCACGCTACACTTTGGCAGGAATCCTGACTCGCTCTCTGTTGTCTTTTCTTTACAGCACACCATCAGCCATGGAGTCTATCAAATCTGTGACCCTGTGGATATTTTGCTTGTGTCTCTTTGGGAAAAGTTTGACTGAAAAACCAAGTTCGCCCATGCTGGACAGTCCAGTCGTAGAGAATGGGATGTCAGGTGAGTGATCAGTCATGGCACTTAATTGTTGCATAATTTTTATTTTTATATACTTCTCGCTCGGTTGACCCACAGACACACTACAGGTTGGCAGTGAGGGTACTAATGTTGGTGCCACATCTTTGTGGTTGTGCAGGCACTAAATGTAGCCATGCTGAGAATAGTACAGCTGGCATTCTTCAATAAGACCTGTCCTCCAACTTTCATCAACCCCCTCCCCCCCTCCCCCAGTCAAACAGAGGATAATTTGTCTAATGGTCTGTGAAACAAATGAGTAAGTGTGTAAATAGTTTGAAGTCAAGATGTTGGATTTAGGTTAGTATATTGTAGCGCAGCAACGATGACTCGATTACTAATTAATTGCCAAATATTTTGATTAATGATTAATTGCTTAGGATTTTTTTATATATATAATCAAAACAAGTTATTAATAATATTTTCTGGTTTCTGTGCTCCATTTAACAAAGAAATCATTGAAAGTGAACCATTTTTGGATTTGAGAACATCATTATTTCAATTTTTTTGCAAACTTTCTGACATTTTATAGACCAAACAACTAATCGAATAATCAATAAAATAATTGATCTATTATTAAAATACTTGTTAGTTGTGGCCCTTTAGCAGTGGTTCCCAAGCATTCTACATGGTGACCCACATTTAAAGATGGCAAACAGTTGTGACCCGAATCATAATACCAATTGTCACAAGAGCAAGTTTCTCCAAGAGATGTTTTCAATGTTATTTTATGCATGTTATTTAAAATACACATAAATCCTAATTAAAAGAACTTAATTTCCCGCTCTGAAACCTGGAGTAACCTCACATATACCCCAAGATGGTCGTCACAGTACAAACACTGCTTATTTTAGCACTTTTGTCCTGTTTATTTCACAGTAAATCAGTTGTACACTGTTGTACACACAGTTGTCTTTAACTTGTTGCTTCTCAGTTTTAGAGCATTGTTATCGACTGGTATTGCTAACAGTGGCTCGCTCAGGATATGTTTGAGTCTAGGTTTTTTCCCCGACTTATCTCTGGAACATGGTGAGTTCAGACTCCCAGCTCCGACTTCCAATGTTGTCTGACTCTTGGTACTGAAGGTGGCTAGCCGAGGTTAGCAAAGCATTGTCTGTGAAAGTTAACTACGTAGTAAGCGAAAATGATTATGTGATGTCAGGCATTGTTGGGTGAGCTTTGTCTCACAAAATTTAACACTGGTAAAGGGCAGAACAAACTTGTCATACCTGTGTCATATTAGAGTGAAAGGTTGTTTGTTTCTATATGTGGCCCTGCGATGGACTGGCAATCTATCCAGGGTGTACCCCACCTTTTGCCCTATGTCAGCTGAGATTGGCACCATCGGCCCGCGGGACCCTCATGTGGAGGATAAAGTAGTAGAAGATGAGTGAGTGAATGCTTTCATTGGTTCGCATCTGTGCTGGGAAGTTGCATAGCGTGATTTGATCGGATGATGTTTGGAAAGTTGAACATTTTTCAACTTGTGCCACACTCAACACAGAGCAAAGCAAAGCCACAGACTCGCAGTGCAGTTAGGCATGCAAATCCAGCATTAATGAACAATTGTGTGCTCCTACATCGTGGATTTACACTTCTAAACTTATCATATGAATCTCCAAAATTCTTAACTACATCACCGAGTGTTGGCCTCTTTATAGCGCTGAACTCCCCAGCTGACTGCTTACACAGTTACTGACAGTAGATGCAATTAGGCAGGCATGTCTTGAGCTTCCACTCAGTCTGTAAATTATATAACCTCCATCTCTGTGGGAACATATGACCCAGTTAAGACTATAACTCAAGATTTTCTTTAAGGTTTCTAGTGAAGTTGTACCTGTTTACAATCGCGTCTAATCGTTTTAGTTTACTTTATTAACTGCACTGTCGACGAAACCCCCCTCAATACTGCGAACTTGTTCGGTTGTCAGCCCTTGTTGGTTCTGCCACAGAGTAGTTTTTAACAGGCAAGACATTGTCTAAGTTGCACAAACATTTTCTGCAGTTAAAGCAGTTTTATTATCGTGTCGCAACAGTCCAAAGAGGCCACAGTGTGTGGGATAGAAAAGATTCTTGACAGTGATTTTCAAAGCCTTGTGTGTATTTATTTATTTTTATGATAAATGGACATAGTAATGGAGCAGTAATGAAGTGGACAAGTTAAGGAGTGTGGTCCTCATCTTAGTTGAGTAACAAAGAATGACTTGCATAACTTTTAGCTCTTAAAAAAAAAAAAAAGTAGGCAGACTGGTATGTAAATATCTTATCTTGTGTCTCTGGAGGTTTGCAAGCCAAATGAGAAAAGGGGCCAGTGGGTGTGTGAGCGTTGCAGGTGGTTGGCTTTCACAAGGTTAACTGTCACTCTTTGTTGAATGTGAATGAGTGAGTGCGTGTGTGTGTGTGTGAAAGTAGTTGCCATTTTGGTATGTGGCTTTGCAGGTTCTCTGAAACTGAATTGTTTTGTTTGTGTGACTTAGAGATGTGGAAAACCTCTCTATGCGGAAGTTGGGCATCCATGCGTCTCACTTTCTGGTTTCATGTATTCGTGTGAGCTATAGAAATAGTAGCTATTGTCAAAGCGTGTTTTACATATTCCACTTTGTCTCGCTAAGTCGACCTGTCATTGCTATAAGAATGCGTGGACTGAAATTTAGTTGATCAGTGGGAGGGGGAATTATGCCATAAATGTCAGCACAATGCAAACAGGATGCTTGCACCTGAATATACATTGTTTGGTGAGTGATGACTAGTTAGTGATGACGCAGTATTAGTTTAGATGCACAGAATGGAGCTTGTAGTGTTTTTTTTTTGTTTTTTTTAAATTAGTTAAAAGGTGGGACAGCAATTTAACAATGTTGGACTAACCTAAGTACTCAACTGTTTTACTTTTTCATAAAACAGTGTTATTTCAACAATATTTGCATAAAATAAACATGGTGGTTAGTGGTTTGTTTAGAAACCAAGTTTACATCCTGTTGGGAAGTGCAAATAATTCTCCCACGCTGCTGAGCAAAGACTGTCCTCATTAACCATTACCTTTCCATTCTGTGGGTGTAACACTCTGAAACTAGTATAACAAAGTATACAGTGTTTGAGAGATGCTTCTTGCAATATTTTATTTCTTAAGAAAGATAGTCCGTTTGATTAATAATCACAAATTTCCAAGTTGTGTCCCGGCAAAGGCATGAATAACACGCGACATAGACTTGGCAAATCCAAAAATATGGTCGCAATACAACATTTTCAAATCAATCGATTAGGAGTCAGATATTGTCTTTATTTATTTATTTATTTATTTATTTATTTATTTATTTATTTATTCATAGTATATTTAGTGGTATCTCTGGCAATTCCCACCCCTACAATACTTATTTGTTGCTTGTATCTTGATAAATAACTAAATTTGCAGTTGGACAGAAATTGTTTTTCTTTTACTTCTTACTTCTGGTTTCTTTGCTCCACATAACAAAGAAATCAAGAAAACACAATAATTTTGAGAAGACATTTGAGAACATCATCAATCCAAGATTAAGGAAACACTGATCAACATTTTCTGTCATTTTATTGGCCTAAACTAATTGATTAATCGTGAAAATAATGGACAGAGTAATCTATGATGAAAATAGTCGTTCGTTGCAGCCCACCAGACAGAAAATGATAAGCACTCATTTAACAGAGAAATTAACAAAATAAATTATTCTCCAGTCCTGTGTAGACAGATTTATATTGATTTTGAATAAACTACACTAGCTACTCTTGAGTTTACACCAATCATATAGTTTGAATGGAGGCTCACAGTAAACCTTGTGCTTCAGTTAACAGGTAGCCCTGTCAGGCCCTTTCACACAGCTCCTCGTAGCGTCTGCAAAACAGCATGACAAACAAGGTTTCCCTCTGATTGGGATTGGCAGCATTATCTGTGATCTGTAACAGAGGATGTGTAATCCCTCAGGAAGGAGAGGGAACACAGAGAGCAGACGGCTTGTACTAGATAATTTGAAGATTGCTTAATCGCATAATTATAATAATTATATCTGAATTAGCTAAAAAAAAAAAGTCACAGAGCCCAGTTATTAGAACCAAACCCTAACCCAGTGGTTCTCTATTATTTTCTGTCATGCACCCCCCAGAGGACAGAAATGTTTTCACGCCCCCCCGATTTGAAATACTATTGAGAACCTGATCATTTTTATTTATTTCTCTGTATAAACCACTGTATGAGTTGTCCTGCCCTGGTTCTCACGCCCCCCGACACCTCACCACACAATAATTCTGCCGTTACCATCTGTCTGCACAGAAACATGGCAGGCAGGTTACATATTTTTAGTGAATAAATCACAAGGACTGTATGCTGTTGAGTTCGACGTGAAATATTAAGGTTATCATTATAACCTTATCAATTATATCAATATCATGGTCATCTCGATATCAGTAATTCACCACAGTTAACTCATTGTAAGTGCTTTTTATCATGATAATCGATGATATCCAGATAATACTGACCATTCTGTGGTGAGCCATGAGTTTCAAACCTTTATTGACACCCTTGTGGTATGATTGTGTTTTCCTCACCAGATTTTTGTCGCATCGATGACTCACTGTGCAAGGATGACAACGCACTCCTCAGCTTCGAGGCCATCCGTAATATCCACAAGCAGATGGACGATGACGCCAACGGCAATGTAGACGTGGCGGAGACGGATGGCGTAAGTACCAGCCTAAAAATTCAGCATCAGCACGAACCCGGTGCTCTATTGGTTTGCAGTCAGCGAGGTGGTCAGTGGAGGCTTACAAGAATCATCCTTGTAAATCGTTTGTCATCAGACTTGTCATTGCATTTGCTGCCAAGATGGCAAGTGAATCATAGCCCTGCTTGTTTCCAACTCACTCGGAGAAAAGCTGGATTTGGGCTAAGTGGGCTCCACCACAACTGGCTACTGTGTGGTGGACTAAGTGATGTTGCCACATGACGTTTGCTTTTTTAAAATGCTTGAAAAATAGTGTCAGGTACTTGTCTTTAGATTACACAGTTTCTTTCAAAGACACAAGGCCTTGAGGAGGCCTTTTCCTCTGGATCCTAGTCTCGATGTTGTTCACTCCATGGCATGTGGTTGAGGCCACACCAAAGCCAACAGCGTCATGGCTGCAGCCTTCTCTCTGCTTTTAGAAGAGGCACTTGGCATGCAAATAGCCCCAGGGCAAAGAATCAAATGAAATACACTCATATCTGAAGTGGCTTTCATCTGAGAAATGTAATCAAGGCCACTTCCATACATGAGTCCTGTTTCCTGCCATTATACAGAGAATAAAGTGCATTGTTGATTTCTTTACAGTAAAGATCAATGTGTATCCCCCCAGCTTTTAAGAATGATCTTTTGGCCTTAGTCTTATTATACAGGTCCAGTTATACAGTAGAGCTGCAACTACCCATAATTAATTAACTTTATCCAAAGAAATACGAAAATGGTAGCCTGTCTAAAGGAAACCAAAAATAAGACGCAGTAACTTGTTTTTATTTATTAAAAAAATAGCTCATGATTCATTTATTTCATAATTGCAGCCCTAATGTACAGTTTTTTCAGGAGTGTGATCTACTCAGACCAACTTCCTGTAGTGAAATCTTACCACACAACTCAGAAACACATCATGACCTAATATTGTCTTCCACACATGTTGCGTGAGTTGTCTCTTGTGGGAGGGCAAAATGTTGTGTAGTTTTTTTTTTTTTTTTTTTTTTTCTTCGTTTTGTTAGTTTGAACGGAATTAGCCTACAACATAGTGGGTGATGTACCGTGTGGGCCCTTGGTGACTCGTACTTGACTTACTGCTACTCCAGTGGGGGCAGGAATGGAATCTAGAGCAGCACACTATGTCAATTTAATGTGCTATGGTGTCTAGTGTATGGAGAAATTTCATACATTTGTCTGAATGAGGTTTAGGTTTCAGGGGACGGGGGCCTTGTGATGGTACGCAGCTTCTTAGTTGTTAGTTTGGGGCCTGTATACACGACAACTGTACATGGAACGTGGTAGTTTTCCAGTTTGCTCAGTTAGGGCCACCATGAAGTTAGAAAACTCAATTAGCTTCTATGTCATGCTTGATTCACAGCTTTTTTCAGAGATGTTAATGTCTCATTTGCTATTTTCAGGGCTATTTCAATAAAAAATGATTTAAATATTATAATTGTATAGTTTTCATTTGGATTAATCAATCGATTGACCCACAGAATGTTGATTAGTCTTTCCCAAACTACAAAACGATCTTCTCAAATGTGTTGTTTTGTCCACGGAACAAAATGATTTAGTTTTCAAGATTTCTTTGTGATATACAGCTAAGAAAACAGAAAAAAAAATCCATTTAAGAAGGGACACTAATCGATTGTTAAAATAGTTTCCGATTAATTTAATTATTGATTAATAGTCAAGTAATTGTTCTAGCTTAGTTGCCATTTCCTTTTTAGACCCTTTCAGGACCCACAGATGAGTCGTGGGGGAAACCAAGCGTCTTTTTTTTTTTCAGATTTTTAAATGAGATTTATGTGTAAATGTTTAAAATAACATGCATTGAATTAAGTTGCAATTCATCTAGTTTGAAACGTATTTCTGCCACATTGGGAAACCTCCACCAAATATTTCACTTCTTTTGGTTTTGCAATGATGTCACACTGCCTTTCAGTTGCTGGGGAAGAGTACACAAGTTGTGAGAAACAATAACTACTAGCATGAATGAGGACGAAGTTCAGTCCTGTTCCAGTCCATTAACTTGTCAGTGAATAGTGGTCAGTTGTTTTCAGGATGTTTTTTAGGTAATATTTTGAGTGTTGTATGTTCTCTTCACAGTGAGTGAAGACCATAAATACATAAGCCACAAAAACTGCATTTCTGTTTTTATGGGGCTTATAAAGCCCATAGTAGCAAAACCTATTGCATGTCCCTTATTAATCTAAATCTGTCAACAGCAGCGTCCTCGACCTGCATACATTTTACAAACCTCACTAAAGTCATTTCCTAAGGGATGAGGCGATGTGATGTTCAAAATTGATATTGCCCACTGGTCAATCACCAGATATCAGTTAAAAAAAAATCACAAAACACAGCCACATGTGTATACTACCGTGTATGACTGCTATGACATGCTGTTGTGTATATTTGCCACTCATTAACTACTTATTGCTATTTACTTCAATTTATACTCCTTTAGCTCCTCTTGGACAACAATTCCCATGATTCAAAGCTGCTTTATGACATCATCAAACCAGATTTAGGTTATTGTTTTGATTGCTAGCAGTAGAAATTAAGTACTGTGTGTTTAAATGATGTAAAAACAACTGTATTGGACTATCGCCATACCGGTATATTATATATTATTTTTATGTTGCCTTGCGAACACTATTTAATAAGTCTGTTTATCGCCGTCTGTCTACGCCCCATACATGTATGTACTACGTAGTGTTCTCCCACCCACTACGCATCACAACAGACATTTGAACGAAAACGTGGTGGACACGGTTCCAGAGTGAGCAGTTGGCGGCTAAGAAAAAGAATAATGGCGCTAAATAAATTTTCCTAAATAAAATGTGTACTTTTACTCCGATACATTTCCCTTATCCATCTTTGTTACTCGTTACTACGAAATAAAAGTTGAGCTGGTGACCTAAGGCCTGTTTGTTGTCGTTAGTTTTTAGCGGCACCAGTTGTTAGCCCCAGATTTCGGCTCCAAGTGGACTTAAAACAGTGGCTCGTTGTTTACCGTGTCCGACACCGAGGCTCTGGTCTATGGGTTTGTGTTGTACACTCCGGACACCGGGTTTTAGCTGTCAGCTGAGCGGCTAAACGTTGAGCTAGCGAGCTCACGCAGATAAACCGCAGATTTCGTCTGAATTAAAACAGTGTGTCTAGAAGCTCCACAGATTCCAAAAGCTCCACAAACTCCAAAGGTTCCAAAAAGTTTCAAAAATACAAGCAAATACAGGGAGGTTGAGAGAGTGTTTGTCACATGACAGAAGGTTAATTTTAATATTGTTTTAAGTTGTTCGCCTGTACCTATTATTATGCTTTTATTGTTAAGAAGCCACAATAAATGTCATATTCAAAATTGTAATTGCTCACTTTGTTTAAATACTTTTAATATTACTATTACTATTACTTTTGATACTTTATTACAATACATGTCAGGTACTTTAAGACTTTTACTCATGTAATATTGTAAAAGGTGACTTTAACTTCTACCAAAGTCATTTTCTGGTAACATACTTGTACTTTTACTCAAATATCGCCTTATAAATAGTACTTTATACAAGATTCCCTGTGTTTTTGTTGTTGTTATTGGCACAATTATGCCAGTAAGTGGAGGCTATTACTGTAGATTTTCTTTTATAATACTTTACATATTTCAAACAGGCAACACTATTGTTTATATCTGTTATAAAAAAAACTAAACTAAACCTAAATAAATGGTTGATGGTGATTGGTTAGAAGTACACACTAACAGTTTTGTTCAAAATATCATTATAATATCGCATATCACCATTAGAACAAAAAATATGGAGATATGACTTTTGGTCCATACCGCCCAGCCCTATGATATTGGTGTTCGTATCTGACAAGAACAAATGGCATTGAACAGTTCCTACATTTGCACAGACCAGGTTGACTAAAACTAACTGGCACAGCAGGAGTAACATAAGGAGAAATGCATTTTAGTATCATACAGACTGTTTGTAACCGCTCAAATGTCCTTGTCACACTGCAGTTCCTGAGAGAAGATCTTAACTACCATGACCCGAAGGCCAAGCATAACACTTTCCACGGGGATGACCAGCTCATCAGTGTGGAGGACCTTTGGAATGCGTGGAAAGGCTCTGAAGGTACAGCTTTGAGGCTTTCTTCCTTTCAAATCATCTCTTTATGCATGCGTCTGTGTTGCAGCCAGTGAGTCCTGTTTTATGAATTGTTACATTCCACTACTGCTGACTGTTATTAAAGCACTCCATGTGACTACGTTTGCAAGGCTGCAGGAACTGTTATATATAAACTTGCCACTAAATCAGCTATGTTCTTCTCAGTGGGTGTCTTCTCTTGTGGTCAGTCATGAGCCCTGCTTGACCTTATCACTTGCCCTACAAAGGGGCTAAGCAGTTGATAAGAAGCCATGTCGAGCAAAGTGCAGAGAACTTATCAGTTCCTGCCAGTGGCAGAGCAGACATCATCAAGTCTGTCAGCACAGAATTCTCACCACCTTGTGCCGATCTGTTCTGCTTCCCTATTGTGTATGCCACAAGAGCACTTCTCACAAACGCTGCTGTATCTGGCACTCGTGTTCTTTCACACCCTTTCCTTTGGCTGCCTTTCGATCATTGTTTTCTCACTGTGCCAACTTGCTCAGTCTGTGAAGGGTTTACCACATCATTTTTTTTTTTTATGTTTGAGCATCACCTTAACACAGAAAACATACACGCACACAGTTTACTCTGTGTCAAGAGCTTATTACTGTCGGTGTTTGCCAGTGTTTGCTATTCCATAAATACTGTGTACAATATTCAGGATATAGATGTGCATGAACGTACATTACATCAACATGACGTGTCAAAAATTTGCTTCTCAAGACACATGAGGTTATTTCTGATATTATTCAGGAGACATGTAACCAGCACTGTCACTTCGGTTACATTGTCTTGTCATGCCCTCATTACCACAAAAACAACCCCCAAAACCATCACATGTGCTCTCAAGGGAAGGGATGACAGTCCTCTCGCTCAATGATCACCTACTTTAAATGACCGTTTCTTCACACGATACCATGACAGCCCTCAATGCAACCTTTGTACTAAAAGCTGTGCAGTGTGTGCCCTTTTTTTTTCAAATGTATACAAATCTTTTTTATTCAAACTATTGTCAAATGAGTCTGCACTGTCCTGATTGAGCTGTCCGCTCCACATGAATCTCTGTTTCTTAGTATAGCAGTGTTTAGGTCTTATATTCCCTGGAGGTATGCCCGCGCTGCACACAGGAAGTGGTTACTTTTATGTCAAGACAAACGGAGACAAGATGGGTGCAAACAGAGTTTCAGAGGGTGATTCTATCGCTAAAAAACCTGGTTAAGACCTCTTGCCCCTGTGCTGTTCTGATAGTATTGCCTGACAGAGCATGTTTTCAGATCACGTCCTGTTTTCAGGGACGTAGCATACAAATAATATTACAAACGTTTCTGATCATGAAGTCCAAACTGCGGCAGAATCATAACATCAACAACAGCAAAAATTACCAAAAGTTAGACACAGCACCTCAAATATTTGATTGGCCTCACTTGCCTGGTGTCATTGACACAGAAATCACCAATTCCTTGGTCTTCCTTGGGGCTTTGTCTGTCTTGAGGGCTCATGTGGTGAAGAACTTTCTTCTTTGGTTATTAATTGGTGGATTGCTACCCATGGTTGATTTTGTATCTTGTTGCAATCTTTCAGTTCTACCAGTGCTATATCAGTGTTGGATTCTGGGAGTTCTCAGTCACTTAATGTTTTTGTGCTCAAGAACAAGTTAAACAAACAATCAATTAGATCAACTGCTTTTTGCTCAAGAAATCCTCTGTTGTACTTGTTTAGGTTCAACAATCAAGTAAAATGGCTTAAAAAGAGATTTGCTGTGGATCAGAGGTAGAAGTGAGCTCTCTAACCATACACTCATTGTTTTTTTGCTGTTCTCCCCCCCCCTTCAGTGTATAACTGGACAGTGGATGAGGTGGTGGAGTGGCTCATCACCTACGTGGAGCTGCCACAATATGTGGATGCGTTTCGCAAGATGAACTTTAATGGAAGTGCCATGCCGAGGTAAGTGCCTTTTCTAACCTTTTTAGGTCCAATCAAGACCTACATGTGGAAACTCTCTCTATAAATCTATCTAAATGGAACGCTTCAGGGATATTGTCATACCTTGAAGTTTTCTCTGTATATTTGTGTGTAGAACACCATTAACACAAATGACTTGATTTTTGCTGCACTAGCTTAAAATTACATCAAGCTGCCTTTTTTGGACAGGTTTATCTAGATTTTTTAAATTATTTATTTTAAAAAGGATGTTGTGTGTATCTAATTATAGCACAAATCTTCCTTTTTATGAGTGTTTTAAGGATTAGTTGATTTAGAATAGCGGTTCCCCAACACTGGGTTTGGACCCATAGATGGGTTGGGGATGAATATTTTTTGGGTCCTAAAACAAATGTTGCAGTTTTTCCAACCATTAATAGTTGTTTTTTGTAAATGATGAGCATAAAATGATAGATTTGTTGCTACCTTGTACCTCACAAATTTACTCTTGAGTCACAATAGTTGAGCATTTTTTAAAAAGTGGCTCCACATATAGAAAGTTTGGGGAACACTGGTGTAGAATGTTTCCGCGTGGGTTATGTTGCATACAACCCAAAATAGATCACAACCTTTACTCTTACTTCCTTGTTCTTACAGAAATAAATAAATGAATGAATGAATGTCTGTTCTCTTTCAGGCTTGCCATTAAAAACGCCACTCTGACTCTGTCTGTTCTGAAGATTTTGGATCGTAGCCACGTGCAAAAGTTGCAGCTCAAGGCTTTGGACACAGTTCTGTTTGGAGCACCTCTGAGTACGTGAACTTTCTATTTTTATATAATTCCTGATGGAGCTCTACTTCATACTCTCTGAGTGGGAGATTTCCCTCCCATTTTATTGTCTGTGTGTTTCGCTCGACACTTTGGCCTCATGTCACGCACCTGTGAACTGTTCTTATGTTAACATGTTTTGTTGTGCCGTGTTGGTCGTCACCATCTCAGTTTAGACGTTTCAGACCATAACATCATCTCCCTGTTACTCTCATAATTTTTTCAAACCTCACACTGACCACTTCTTATTCCTGTGCTCCTTTTCCCTAAAGAATTTCCTCTTCAGTTATATCAACAATATTTTCCACCATACAAACAAACCAAAAAGCAGCAGCACAGATATACACTAGACACAAACAAACAAGTGGTCAGAATGATAAACGGTCCGGTAGAGCCCTCTGGAATACAGTAGTGTGTAGCTGGTTGCCATGGAGATGACTGAAACCCTCAGCATGAATTCAAAGTGTTGTGTGACTCATTTAAAAAATGAAATTGCTCTAAAACTCTCAACAGAAAGGAGGTTCAGGATGAAATATTCCCTTTTCGAGGAAAGAAATTCTCCCTCAAAAAAAAATTGTTGTATTTTCTGATGGAAATCATTGCTTTCAAACACTGTTTTCCAGACCATGAAAAGTCTGGAAAATTGTTTAGCTCATAGTAGAATCTGCACAAATGCACAAAAGCATTTTACATTTGCTAACTGGTTTCATAAATGTGCTGGAGTAACATCCAATCAAAACTTATGTTACATGTTCAATTTTGAGCAGGCCAGTACTAAACACAACAGGTACAATCTCAACAAGAAAGCAGGCACGCAAAAACTACACTAAGCAAGGTCTGGGAAAAATCTGGATCCACCATGTCACCTCATTGGTTAACTCAAGCATAAATAAATGTTTGCTTAATGACTAAATGAGCTCTTCCCCTTGATTCTTTGGAACTGGAACAACACAAGCGACACACGGTTCCCAGGCTAGCCAACGATAGCCATTGCTTGTTTTTTTTGCGTACACAAACACTGTAGCAACTAGGGATGAGAATCCACTTTGTGAAATCGAATCCAAATATAACGTACCTTTTGCATTTAAAGGTCTATCATTTGTTGGGCATTTGTGCTGGGTTGCATCAACTGGTGGTCAATGTATTTCCCCAGTTATTTCTTTTTCATAAATGTTTTAGGAGAGAATTGTGATGCACCTCCTAGTAGCAACGTCTCTCCAGTTAAAAATCAAACGGTACTATGTGTACGACTAATTTACTGTGATGAATGTCTGAATGGTGGCATCTTTGAATGCCATGTTGGTGTAATTGAGGTTGCTTTTGCAGCATTACTCACTGACTTATTCATTATCTCGTCGACCCACATTATACGTATCAGTGAAAGATCTTGTTACCACCTGTATTGGTTTCAAGGACTGAGGAAGTGAGTTGACACTGCAGTGTATTCCAGACACACCCTTCTGCATGCTGAGACAAACCACTCTCTGGTTCTTTGGTATCACAGATCTGTTCCAGGTTGTTGTTGTTTTTTTTTTCTTCTTCCTTTTTCTCGTTAGATCACCAAATTGGTGATTTTTGGTAGTGTGCGACACCTCCCTTACCTTCTGTCAGTGCTTTATAGCCACGGCCATTTATTTTTCCATGAATAAAACGTAGGCCGTAACGGTTTCATCTGCGACATAATCCTTTTTAAGGAAACATTTCCTCTGAAAATAAAGTGCACAGCAGAACGGTGTGTAGGGGTCTGTGTCTGACATCTGTCATTATGGGTGTTTTGTTAGTTCCATCCAAAAAAAAGAAAAAGACATCAGTGAGGGTTGTCTGGATTTGACAGCCTCTCAAAGCCAGTGAGCCCCACAATTAGTCTGACTGACCCACCGTGAACAGCAGCAGGATTTTAAGACACCTCTCACAATGGTTTGACCCTCGTCCAGTGGACAGTGGTGTAATGATTGACCCAAGCTCAGTTTGGCTCTGCGCTCCCAGTTTTCCTGGTTAATTAAATGTCACTTCATGGTCTCCTGGTTTTCTTGAACGGCAGCAGGCGGAACAAATTACAAGGCAAAAATGTATTTCCTTTTTTAGACAGACTGTGTGGTTGGAGCAGTAACGAGAATCAGGAGAAGAACAGTGCATAGTTTTAGAGAATTATGTCATCACATATAATATTTTTTTTCTTTTCAGGCCAATTAATTGGGCCGTTTCTTTGGTATTTTTTAATCACTGGCACGTATCAACTTTTATTTAATCAGTTGAGTATTACTTCTTTATGTAAACATGCACATTGGAAACAGGTATTATAGGATTGGGGATGAGTATTCGATAATTGGCAAATGTTTTATCAATGTTTTTTTTTTTGCATTTATAAAAACAAATCTATATTATTTACTCCAATGACGACCTAACATTGTGGCGTAGTTTTGATTACTTAGTGAAATGTTATGAGACTTAACTCTAGAGTTTAGAATATTCCAATATTAGATTAATGTTTGTATAGTATTTTCCGAGAAATACCCATCCCGAGTTTAAAGCAATTCATTCATCAGTGAGCTTTGATTTAAAATGCAGTGCTGTAAGATAGACCTTAAGTGTTGGTCAATTAATGTTTTTTTTTAGTTAAGCAATTTTGTGAATTAAGTGTCGTTATTAACAAAAGAAACGGCCAAACAAACTTGCCAAGAAAACTTTGATTTCTCAAGGGTTGGCATCAGCTTTAGAAAAACCCACAATGGTTAAACTTTAATTTATTTTAAGCTCCTGCACCAAGTCAGAATGCAGAATTAAGGCAAATTTGCTTTTCACTTAAATACCATACGGCCTATTTTTAGGTAATTGTAAAGACGTATTGATCTGCACATACCTGCTAATCTGATTCAGACACAGCTGCAGTGTAATGATGACATTATTCTGACTTGTTCACTAGAGTGAAGTAGAGAAAGGAGCAGTGTTTTACTGTCCTGTTTTTACTGGTTTGTTATCATGAAACAATAGCAGGAACAGCTGCTCTGAGCTACTTCACTCTGATGAACCTGTGTTTGTTCTGGACTGTATAAGCAAGTCCATATGAATTTACACACGGGCCTCCTGTGTGATCTTTTAGCACAGCCGCACACCACAAATGCACAAAACTGCATTTTCACGACAGGAACTGGGGACTTAACCGGGAACTAGGTGAGTTCCCCAACACAGGGCTTGTCGTGTTGATGTCTGAAAATGTAAGCGTTTCAGGCGCTGTTATGTAAAGCGCAGGTGACTTAAGTGTTTAAGACTTGGTGGAGGCCTGTGTGTTTTAGCCAGCATGCCATTCTGATGTGATGTAAAAGACATTCACCCCTATCAGTTATTCAATCCTAATTTTACTTCCTTTCTGTCTCACTCCAGGAAGTAGACGTCGGGTTTTTTGACATCTCTTTCCCGCTCACCCGTTTGCAGGTTTTGCAAAAACTTGCCTCACTGTGAATCTTGCAAGGCTGAAAAAAAAAACAAAAAAAAAAAAAACTCAGCGTCTGTGTCAGTCGCTGCATGGCTGTTATCTCCCGACTTACGAAATGGACTTTATTAAACTCAGGCTTCTGGGTTTAATCATAAGATAGCTTTGGTGTTTTTTAACTTATCTGAGGCTTCTTACATGTAGTATACCCGCTTTCTCGCAGCTGTGAATTATCTACAGCATGTCCAGTGTAGAACTAAAATGTTATAGTTGCCACTGTTTGTTTGTTTTTTAGTGTGTGCATGGTCTACTTTGGTTAAGCAGAGAGAAAATGGCTGTGTTGAGCTGGCTTTATCGTGGTCTCTTGCTTTAGACCCCTCTCACCGCAACCAGGAACTTCTGCTTCTGTCTGACTAGTCTATTTGTGTCACTCTGCAAAAAAAAAAAACACTTGCAGAATGACGAGGCTACACTCATGTGCGGGCTTCACAAACCACATCCTGGTGAAGCTTGTTCATGATCATGTCCTTCAGTTTAATAACTGCCTGTTGTATCTGGCCCTTTGTGTCGATGTAAGATTATTGAAAATGTCTTTTGTCTTTCCCTCGCAGTGAATAGACATAACCACTTGAAGGACTTCATGCTGGTCGTGTCGATAGTCATAGGCATGGGTGGCTGCTGGTTTGCCTACATCCAGAATCGCTACTCAAAGGACCACATGAAGAAGATGATGAAGGACCTGGAGGGCCTGCAGAGAGCTGAGCAGAGTCTGCATGACCTGCAGCAGAAGTGAGAGCTTTTTTCCCCACCGCTCAACACAACAAGCTATTGTACTCACACACACACACACACACACACACACACACAGTATTGTGCACATGCACCATTAGTCTTGAATTTCCCACAGGAAACGCAACATTAAATATGGCTCAGCATATTTTTGCCTTTACTTTTAATATATTTGCACCCCTGAATTTATTTTGCACAACCTCTGCACTTCCTCATACTGACTTTAAGCCAAGGTATTTTTCTTCTTTGACACCGGGAATGTTTCCATGCGCAGTTACTACAGCATTAAATAGGACGCCTGTTCTCGTCCTCGTGTGCAAGGTAGGGGTGGGTCAAAATATCAATTTGGTGATATATGGTCATATTTCCTCGTGTGATACGACCAGGGCAAATTTTATTTAATGAATTGAGACGCTCTAAAGTAAACAGTCCCTGCCAGTTTCACTCGCCATGCGTCACTAATCCATGTCTCCATGCGGTGGTGCTGCTCAAATGAATGAGGGAATCTTGGGTGGAAGTTACCTGGCTGAAGAAGAAGAAGAAGAAGAAGAAGGAGGAGTTTACAATGGGATAAAATATTGATTATCACAGAATAGTTGTATTGTGATATTATTGGTGTCGTGGACCATGTATTGTTTTGTATCATGACGTACTCTGTGATTTCCACCCTTAGTGCCGAGCACTAGCAGGTGTATCCTCCTCTACACTGCATGCTTTTCAGGTTGTGGTTTAGCTCACTTCAAGTCGTCTATCTTCCCATCAACTTTAAAATATTAAATTCTTTCAGCTTTCAGTCTCCTTGTTAGTTAAAAAAATGTCGTCGACATTTTGTCATGGTTTTCTTGCCATCTTTTATTTCCTTTCTGAAGACTGGTGGCAACTGCCGTGCTTGCTCAGAGCAACTGTACATGTACAGTTTTCTGTAGGGATGGCACGATAGGACTATTCCATATGTAATACCAGCGGCAATATCGTTCCAATCCAGTCATATTGTATTTTACCTTTTAAACTACAAAGCTCTTAACAGCACAGTGTGTGATTTACCACTAACATCCATTACAAGTTATTCTCCAAGTGTAGAACAGAAAATTCTTTGATCACTATCAGCCCAATATGTATCATATTAGCTCATCCCTCATTATCTGTTTGTTACAGTATGTACAGTTTTGTAAAAGTCCAGTTTTAGTCAAAAACACAATAATTCAGTTGCTTGAACTGGAGTGTGTAAGAGTAATCTCACTTAACTGAGATAGCACACATTTTTCCCCCAGAAGTCATATTTGACAAAGGTGTATTTCCTCTGGTTTTACACAACACGTGCATTCATTTAAAGGAGGCAAGTTGCTGCAAATCCTTCCAGAGTTTTATAATGCTTCAGTGTCTTAGGTATTTTTCTCCACAGTCATACGTTATTCACAGGACTTCACCTACAAAACCACAAAGTTTTAAAATTAGTGATTGGTGATTCCCCGGACTGAACTTTAGACAAATGAGTGTCAATGAATTTAGTTAGTGACATTATATATATATCTATATCTATATCTATATATATATATATATATATATATATCTATATCTCTATATATATATATATAAATATATATATATAATACATATACTGTATATATACATATATATGTGTATATATATATATATACATACATATATATGTGTATATATATATGTGTGTGTATATATGTGTATATATGTATATATATATGTGTGTGTATATATATGCATATATGTATATATGTATGTATGTATATATGTATATATGTGTATATGTATGTATATATGTATATATATGTATGTTATTCAATGTTTTATATGTCTATGTGCATTGAATTAATTTATTTATATATTTTTGTTTCATGTTCAACACCCGATACAAAAACAAAGAGAAATAATAAACCAATAAAATAAATAAGTTGTGAATAAACTTGTGCAATTTAAAAAAAAAAAAAAAAATACGAGTAGGCTGAATCTAACGCTTATTAACTGATGAACAAATCATCACAGAAACATGGTTATTCCACAAAAATAGCCTTAAAAAAGCAAAACATAAGTGTTGTTCAATAAATGTTTAACGTAAGCAAATGTGTTATTGCTAAACTGTTATATTTCATAAGACGCAGTCAAAATTACGGATGCACTGAAATGAAAATTGTTGTCAGAAACCGAAAATCAGGAAACACTTGGCCGAAAACCGAAACCAAGACATCGAAAGAAATTATTACTCCAATTGTGTACCATTGTTTTTTGTTATGGCTGGGACTGTGTGTACTTACCTCACTAAAGTCGAGGCATTGCAATTATATAGATTTATATTCATCCTTCAAAGAATAAATCCATTAAGAATCTATGAAAATATTTAGGAGGATCTCATGGAACATATCAGACAACGAGGGTGCATGCCCCTTATCTGGTGTAGACAGACGAGCCTTTTTTGTCTGTGCACCGCGCCTGACGATTGATATGGCCGAATTTTCGATGCATTCCTAGTCAAAATAAAACAAAATCAGTTCATCAAAATCATCATCAATTTTTTTTTAGGTTGCCTTTTACTCAGTTTTATTCAATTCCTTTTCACTTGTAAGCATTGGAGACAGAGAACCCCCGGGTAGCATTTCTTGTTCCTTACACTTTAAATGACAAAATAAAGCCCCTTGATTCTATTGGATGCAAAGAAATGACCCACGTTGCCTGACCACTCACCCTGACCGTGTCCCGCCTTGATTCAGCCATTATCCACAATCCTCAAGTTAAAACAGCACAAAATAATATTATATATTGTGTTGTTTAATTACAGCTTACTCTGATGTCAGGATGTAGCAGAGCAGCAGCGGCAGCTAAGAAATGACTGCTGTAGTGTGTTTGCTTCTGTTGCTACCTCACATTTGTTCCATTGTCTGACGTGCTGTTTCTCTTTTTAAACTAATTGTACACAG
The DNA here is from genome assembly GCF_019176455.1 of Solea senegalensis. Classification (NCBI taxonomy): domain Eukaryota; kingdom Metazoa; phylum Chordata; class Actinopteri; order Pleuronectiformes; family Soleidae; genus Solea; species Solea senegalensis. Next base: position 7,980,122 of record NC_058034.1, on the reverse strand, counting down.
TATAGTGAATATTGGCTGCCGTAACACAAACTTTATGTCATTCTGTGATGGTGAAGAGATGCCATCCTCCTCCGCTCAAAGGTCAATCACTTCCCCTGCTCTCACTTCAGCGGTGATCGTACTGTGAGCTTTGTGAAGTGATCAAAGGCATGATTTTCAAATACAGGGAGACAAGACGAGACTTGTAAGCGTTCACTTCTGATATGCAGTACTTTAAACTCACACCTGGTCTGTTTTGGCTTGGTGGGCATCATCCAGCTGCTGCTGCCTCAAAGATTAAGTCTTATGGAATTATAAAGCATCCCAAATTTAGCCAGATGTATATTACAGCTGCGAGGAGTGTGGCTAATGATAACTGAAGTTTCTGAGATAAAATCTGACTTCTTTTGGTCTTGTAATTCCTCGAAGAATGCTGGGAATGTGGTTTTAAACATGCACCGTCTCCTCTGATTCCTTTCATGGATGTTCAAACAGGTTCATGTCATGCAGGTTAGTTATGTTTCTGTCTATATAAAGGAGAAGGAATCACCTCGAGGATGATTCCTATTGGATGATACCAGCTGTCAATCACACGGGTGTTCACCCATATTTGCTGTACTTTCCTCTAAAGTGGATCCTAATTTACAAAATTGCCATCATGCTCTAGTGAAAAAGAGCCGGAAATACTGATTGTGACCATTAACTCACCAGGAAATCTATTTGCTAATGTCATGAACAATTGAGAAGTAGAAGCTCATTTTCCCACAGATTTCCAGTTAGATTGTATTGTTTATTAAATCTATTCTTGCATCCTGAACTGCGTCAGAACAGACCATAAAGACCACATCCATGTCTTTCATACGTAATATGCTTGTATAATAGAATAGGATAGAAAGCTTTATTGTAATTGCGTATAATACAACAATATAATTGAATGCTTTCCCTGGTCAGTACATAACAAAACATGCTATTATTAAAAAAAAAATGAATAAAATAGAAAGACGGCCACAGACAACAGTGGTCAACTGAAAGCATGTCGGGAGGACACTGTTCCTCAATTTTGCAGGAGCAGGGTTTTAAATGGACCTGTAGCACTTGGATTTAATGTAATATTAAAGAAGTGGTATGTAAATCACGTCAACGTTCAGCTTTTACAATGTTATTTGAGAGATTGGAGAATGTGGCTGCCAAAGTACCAAACCCAAACATAAACAGAGTTTGTAGCTGCAGCTAATGATTGGGCCAAAAAAAGTGTTGATCAGTGTTTCTCAAACCTTTAAATTATCTCAGTTTTTCCACAAATATCAGTGTAGATTTCTTTGTTATATGGAGCAAAGAAAGGAGGCAATATTTACACTTAAGAAGCTGAAAAATGAAATAACTTATTTTAATTATCATTTAATGATCGATGAGTCATTGCAGCCCCAGCATACAGACTGCACCGTTCACCTCTGATGACGAATCATTCTCGTTTTATGACTTAATAATGGGCATTTCTTACATATTGTCCCTTTTAATACCATTTTATGCACAGCTGCTTTTATCAAAAAGTTGCCTTTACGTTCACACAAGGGGAAAAAGAAGTATTATGTTAGGTTTAGATCATTTATATATTAAAGTGTTAAATCTCTGGGGTGATGTGATGTTTTGTTTGGATTAAAAATCGGGGAGAGGCTCAGTCCCTTTCGACAGATATTTGCCACATGATGATTGCATAACATTCCTGGCTTGATATTGGAGACATTGAACAGGGTATCGCTGCTGTGTTAAATGCAAGCTGTTGTATTCATGACAACCTTTGTCTGTTTTACCGTTTTTTTTATAGTCACTTGTGTGACCGTTTTTTGGGGAAACAGGTTTTGTCGAAACATGAGATGAGGCATAATTAATGAACAGTAAACACAGGGTAGAGACTCTTGTTTCCTCATTTTCTGTTTAGCAACACTTGAGATTGTTGTGTCGGTTATGAATGTATCATTCAGGGTTCCCACGGGTAAATTTGACAAAATGGCCCTAAAGAGACATGGGTCATTGAAAGTGCTTGAATTTTGTGCAAGAAAGAAGTTAAGTTGATATTAAGGTAAATGTCTCCCATGCTTGTTATGACGCCACCTACTGTTTCATACCCTGTGTTTCTTGATCGAGTAGAGTCATAATTACTAGCTGTGTTGTGGACACTGTCCACTGTCTCTCTCCGCCGTTGACGTGAGATTCCATGCAGAACAATGAGCGAGTAAAGTTATGTTAAGAGAGTGCAAATGACCTCACATCTTAAGATGTGTCAGGACACCGTCCTTGAATTTGATGACAACCAGGGTGTGGGAACCCTCATCGTTCTTTGTTGAAGCAGCACAATTAGGGAGTGGGAAGTACATTTGCGGCAGTTGCTTGGTGAATGTTGACCAAAAAAAGCCATCGACTGCTCTGGCGGGAACAGCGTGATCAAACAGTGTCTCTCTGATAAACTGCCAGGTCACTCTGCATGTTCCCACTGTGGATTTATATTCCGATCAGTTGCGAAAACACACACCTGCCACTGTCAGCTCTGACATTTCTTTCTTTGCTCAATTACTCAATTCTTTTCTGCTGATCAAAACAAGATCCTTGACTGTATCAGCCAGTTTTGTTCAAAGCATTTTTTTCTGACTGATCCCAATTATGATATAATTTTAGAAGTAAAGGTTCAGATTACGGCTGCAGCTAATGGTCAATTATTTTCTTGATAAATCAAGTGATCATTTTGGTCCTTAAAATGTCAGAAAGTGTTGTAAAAAGTTATTATTTGTTATGTGTTTTATACTTGAGTTATTGCTTTGTTATATTGAGCAAAGAAATGAAAATGATGCACGTACAAGAACCTGAAAACGAATTCTAAACTGAACTCACATTTCTGGTATTTGTTGAGTACCGTATTTTCCGGATTATAAGGCGCACCGGATTATAAAGCGCACCGGATTATAAGAATAGAATAGACGCTACAGTAGAGGCTGGGGTTACGTTATGCATTTATTAGATGGAGCTGCGCTAAAGGGAATGTCAACAAAACAGTCAGATAGGTCAGTCAAACTTTATTTATAGATTACAAACCGGCGTTCTGACAACTCCGTTTACTCCCAACATGAATAAACAGCTGTTTTATGTGATGTGGTATTTCGTTTATCTTTTAACAACAGCAGGGTATAACATGTAGTGCAACATTTATATCACATAGTGGAGGGGAACTTTTCCTGGATTCAATAAACACGTAAAAAACAGTCTGATACTGTGACGGTAAATCAAACGTTAGTGCTATCACAATATAGTAACACTCGAAATAGTGCAAAGCAATAACAATATATAAATAACTCAACGTTGCTCAAACGTTAATGTCACACAACACAACACACAAAATAAACATGTAAAGCTCACTTTATCAAGTTATTCCTCATCCGCGAATCCCTCGAATTCTTCTTCTTCAGTGTCCGAATTAAACAGTTGGGCGAATACGGGATCCAACATGCCCGGCTCCGTCTCGTCCGGATTATACGGCGCACTGTCGGCTTTTGAGAACATTTGAGGTTTTTAGGTGCGCATTATAGTGCGGAAAATACGGTATTCTAATATTCTCGAATGAAAGTAATGCCGGATCTGCAGCGCTGAGCTTAGATGAGCTGTTTCAAGATGCGTTCAAGGAACGTTTTGTTAATGTTATGTTGTCAATGAAAACGGTGACGTTTGTGGTGAATTGAGGGGGGGGCGGGTCGTTAACTGTATTTGGTTTATTGTGTGATGTTGACATCAGGGAAGTATGAGTTTGAAGGAGAAGAGGCTCTGTTTGCTCTGAGGTTCACCACTGCAACAGGAACTTTCTCGCTCCTCAGGTTCTCAGTTCATTCCTCTTATAGCTGGAATGCGCACTGAGTGCCTCCACTAGGTGATTCGCAGGCTCCTACCGATCACTGCACATGTATAATACAGTATAATTCCTTGTACTTTGCTGCAGAGTCATTCAGACTACATCTGTCTGCTGAAGACACTAAAAACCCTCAACAGAGAGCGTTTAGCTTCTTTAACAATCAATGAACCCGACTTTAAGGTAAAAAACTATCTTGTTAAAACAAGAGAAACGGCTCCTCCTCCTCCTGTGGCACTTCTACACTTCCGTAGACTTTTTTTGTTTTCCACTGTGCGACTGTCTGAGCGAAATGCTGGCATCAATGGCGGGAATTGCAGAGACAACGTGGAACCAGATCTTAATTCTCGCACTGTGGCTGTGGAAGGGATATAATGTTAAACCATATTGTAGGTCAATGTGACTGGCCAGGAAAGACCCGAGTCTCTTACAGTACGTGATTTAGGAGGTGAAGGAGCGAGAGGTATGTCCTCTGACTGTGGACTCACATTTCTCCCTGATCCCTGCTGCCAGCTGCTCTCTTTCCATACCTTCGAGCAGATCCTGTGCTGGTGGTGTCGAGTGGCCTGTCCTCGTCATGTCTTCCCTGTTGGGAGACGGTGGGAGGAGACTTTGACTAAAGCCTGGATTTCCTGGTTGCCTTTTACAGCAGTGTTTGACCCTGCCTCTCTCTCTGGTGGTGGGAGATGGTGTTAAGCATGACTGCTTATTAATATGTCGGCTCAGATGCTCAGTCACCCACATTTGGGCTGTCTGCGGAAAGACGTCTTTGAAAGGAGAAAATGACCGCCTGCTCTAAAGTCTGCCGAGACAATGTGTCTGTGTCCAGTGAGCCCTGCAGTGCAGGTCAGGTGAAACATCACTTGGCTTCTTCTTCTCTCTGTAGCTCTGCCAGCGTTTTCAAATGGTAGCTATAGACGGGCAGCGGTCAGGGTCGAACGCATTAGCGGCCACATTTTCCACAGCTAAATGTCTGGATCAACTTTCATTCCTCTGCCCTTTCTCTGCTGCCTCTGCTGTTGTGTTTATCCTGGCTGGATAAGGAGGGTGCTGCTCTCTAATGACTGAGAGATGCTATTGCTGTCTGACCTTGAGAAAATAAACTCAAAAAAGATTTGTGATATTTGGACTTGTTCGGTGATTAATGGAATAGATCGCGAGCTGCTTGGTTAAGCGATTATGTCCATTTTAAGTAGTGTTACCTGAGAGCCCAGTCCCACATTAGGGTTACAAACCAATTTGTAAAAGCGCACACGCACTACATTAAAATGGTATGTGTCTAAGCCTGGATGATTATGTCATCAGTGACAAACCTCTTTTACAACAGTGGACTGTTTAAAGATGAGGGTCTAAAAATATCCCTCGCTCAAACCATGTATGTTCTGGGTATTATGGGAGCACAGAGTACTGCACTGTACTCTTCTAAAGTTACATGACAGCTGTGGCATTCTTGGCTCCCGCTCCCCTCTGATGTCAGTGTGTGCCGAGCAGCTGACCGTGGCTCCTTTGTGTCATACATGTTAGCCATTGTTTCCGGCGACGCGTGACTGATGCAAGTCCTGCGGTCCACACGGACATGCTTACACTTTATGGCTGTCCACAGACGCTCCGGAAATATGGAAACACAGAGGTGTACTTGTGTTTATGGCCATCCCACCATCTCTTTTATTTTTATGAACTTTAAACCTATTGGGTTAATTTCAGCTTGTCAACAAGAGACATAGATTGAAGTTACAATAACGGACCATAAAAACATGACATGTGTTCAACTGTTTTGCTTCCTTCTCTGGGTAAAAGTATCCACTTTAGATAGATCTATCATCAACTTCCTCTCTGCTTTTATTCCTCTGTATTTTAACTTCTCTCCATCATAAACCCTTGTATTTCTTCTCCTCGTGTTGGGACATTTTTGAAAAGGGGTAGTGAGGCTTATTAGGTTTGTAACATTCAGCATTTCTGCTTGCATATTTTGTGTTGAAGTAGTGCGAGCTACGTCATTTGGTGGCGACGCACGAGGCCTAAACCAAAACATAAACAATAAAAAATAAAAAATTGTGAATAAACTGACTGTACCGCTGTGCCACTATACAATTTGTGTTTTAATATATTAAAGTTCTTACTTTAATGGTTCAAACGTTTAGTGACGACATCTAATGGTGAAACTGCAGATTGTGACAAAAACCAAGGACATGTCTCATGACACGCCTTTGCGTACCAGCTAGGATGTAAACACTGTTTCACAACGCTTTACACTGTCATTTACATAGCAAGCTTCCTCCTATTTACACAAAAAACACGCACTCTGGCTGGCCTGTCTGTTCTGCTGCTGTAGAAAAATGGGACTAAAGCATATATAAAAGGCTTCCAAGGCAACGAAATCCAAATGTTTTTTATTTTAAAGTGATTTCACACTTAAACAAACATACTTATATGTAGTGTATTCAATATCCGCCCATTAACTCTCCTGATGCACACAAACGGAACTAAAAAGAAATGTGTTTCTGTTGTCTTTGTCCTCAGGCTGCAGATCGCCCAGGAAGAGCACCGTACAGTGGAGGTGGAGAAGGTGAACCTGGAGCAGAAACTGAGGGATGAGATCAACACGGCCAAGCAGGAGGCCCAGCGACTGAGAGAGCTGCGAGAGGGCACAGAGAACGAACTGAGTCGCCAGAAGTATGCAGAAGAAGAACTGGAACAGGTACGTTGAAAGAGATGTTTGCCGTTCAGTGTTGCAGAGCTTGTGTTTGCGTCTGTGTGTCAGTTTGTCACCGAGTGTTTGACATTCGTTGTCAGGTCCGAATGGCTCTGAAGAAAGCCGAGAAGGAGCTGGAGTCTCACAGCAGCTGGTCGCCACCAGATTCTCTCCAGAAGTGGTTACAGCTCACCCATGAGGTGGAAGTGCAGTACTACAACATCAAGAAGCAAAATGCTGAACGGCAACTCCTGGTCGCCAAAGAAGGGGTGAGCATTTAAAAAAAAAAAAAACTTTTAAATTTGGATGTTTTGAATCAATTGAATCAATGTATTTGGAAAAAAAAATGCTGTTACTTCCTCACTCTGTCTTCAAACTTTCATAAAAAACTTGGAATTAACCCTCAATTTAGCTGAATTACACAAGAAATTATGAAATGAGAAAAAAATGAGTGAATTGTATTGCATTAAATCGTATATTAAATTCTTAAATTTAAAAAATTACATTTCCTGAATTGTATCTTGACCCTGTTGAACATAATGTACGCTACAGTACAAGGATAATGTGTGTTTAAGATGTCAGTACAGCTGTGTGAAATGTTTGTTGACGTGTTTGCACAGGCAGAGAAGATAAAGAAAAAGAGGAACACTCTTTTTGGGACTTTCCACGTGGCTCACAGCTCCTCTCTGGATGATGTGGACCACAAGATCCTGGCAGCAAAGTAAGACTCCCTCACTTGCAGCTTCTTTCTGACCTCTTTTGTCACTTATGCCAACATAATTATTGTGTTTACTCCTCAAAATGCCATAAATGGATTAAACAAAAGGCACAACACAGATACTGGATGATGTATTTAGTATGTAGAATGCCACAGTATGTATTTTTGGTTGCTGTAGCAACTCTGTAGAGCCTTTTGTTGAAGGATTGCATACAATTTGTCTTGCTTTTGTGTTTGACCTGTATTTTATAAAAACATCGCAGACTTTTCTGCTCCTTCTCTCTCCCGGTGAGTTCTGGACATTCTCTTTTTGTTCTCAGTCCCCACATCGCTATACCATGTACACATATCGAAAGTTAAATCACATTCAACAAGACTTTCTTGAATTCCAAGTTGCTTGTATATAAAATTTAAAGGGAATATGTGTCATGTTGTATACATCCGTGACCTTTAGCATTTAAATTGGTTACTGCAATCCCTATGCAAAACATTGTAAAGCATGGTTGCTAATGCTTCTGAAGCAAGGAAATAAGGAGATGCAACCTGTTCCAAGGCAGCAACAGCAAAGGAACCATCGAGTAAAAGTTGACCTGATGATCACTAAAAGAGGAAGCTGGAAAAAGTCTGTTTCAATATCAGTCATTCTGTTTATTGAGAGGCCAGAGCTCCAATACTGATGACTTAACCCTCTTATGAATCATGATAATCATGCCGCCTGGGTTTATTTTGATTTTATGGCTGTAGAATTGTCAAAGGATCTTGAATGAGGGAGTGCTTCTGCCCCTTTTTTTCCAAGATAACTTTCACTTTCTATATCTGGCAGTTATTCAACTGTTTAGGAATTACGGAACTGAGAAGTTGACGTCACAAATGTTTGACGTGCTAGTTGAATCTCGTCTGTGATTGGACGGTCATTCCGTGGAAGTACCGAGGGGCTACCGTAATGACAAGTATATGAGCACAAAGCTCCATTTCTCTGCTTTCCGGTATCCATTCATCCACCTTCTACCGCTTTATCCTCTACATGAGGGTTGTGGAGGGGTTTTGTGCCAATCTCTCATAGAGATTACGGTAACGAGAAGTACGCATGCCAAATCCTGTCGCCGACGAAGTTTCTAATGACCCGTTGACTTCATCTTTCTTCAGACAAGCCCTCGGTGAGGTCACGGCTGCGTTGCGGGAGAGGCTTCATCGCTGGCAGCAGATTGAGATCCTCACGGGTTTCACCATCGTCAACAACCCGGGCCTGCCCTCGCTGGCTTCATCCCTCAACCTGGACCCCACCTTCATGGGCGGCAGAGCGACGCCGCAGCACTTCATCATGTCCGACGACATGGACGACTTGGACGAGGATATCATGCCCGGAACTCTGCAATGTAAGGGTTCATCATCTGAATCTGTCGGCCCTTCAGTGGGGATTAGCAAACGAACCCCTAAACTCTCCAAGACCCAGCCGGGGAAATCCAAAAATTAGCCCTCATGAGAATTTGGACCTTTATTTCCTTTCAATTCCATGAATGAATCCCTGTGTCCTTCCCAGTGATGGAGGACAGTGATGGTCACATGTGTCTATGAATGAGAGTTGTCTTACATCTGTGTAATATGTACCATGTAAAATCATATTGTCTTGTTCTTTGACACATCATTCCAGCTGAATGCCTTTTTTTTTTTTGTTAATTGTTCTCATCTTGGATAAAAAGAAAAGTGTCGATTATGGCGACTGAAGACTCTGGAAAAATGAACTGTCATGAAAAATATAATTCTTCATGAGTACAAGTGTCCGTGCTGACCCATTTGTAGTAGTTGTGTGCTCCTTAAATGTGTCCTGCAATCTGCTTTTTTTGTGTCCAACAGTGGGCAGTGTCCAAATTTATTTTACTTCCACACACATAAATATGCCAAAGCTGGCAGTGAAATCCTCTTGGAAACACTCATCTCACGCACACATTATTATGCAATTGAGAGAACCAACACACATCTGATGACCATAACACTCTGACACAATCTTGATACGGGCAAACGTTGACAGTTAATAGGTTTGAAAAATTGCAGGCGAACGTTACACTGCAGAGTCCGTTTGCAGCTGCAATAGTGAGTAAGTCTTTCAATCAACATTAATTGCACTCCCTATCTCACTCCCTTCTCCCCCTCCACCATCTCTCTGGCATTTGGCTCCCACTGCTGTTTCATTGGCCTAACTGCAGATGGCACCAGACTGCTGGAGAGGAGAGCCAGTGACCTGTGGTCAGTTCTGACATCCCTTGTCACTCCCTCCTTGTCTCACACCCACATCAACATGTAATACTTCTTAATTGGCAGAACGCTGCAGGTAGACCCAACTGAAACCAAACCAAATCCACGCTGAGTTGACCTGAAAACAGTCCCGACCCCACCACAGTTGCTTGCTTGCCACGTTTACTCCCTTTTACTCCTGTCACTACCCAGTTCCCCCCTGTTTTCTCCACATTGTGTCACATGTGTTTGTTGTTAATGGACACTTCCCCTTAGAAAAGAGCTATTTGTTGTGCTGTTTTTGCCTCATTTAAGGTCCAGTGTGTGAGAATGTGTGATATCTAATCATCACCCCGACACTCATTCTTCATTTTTTTTTACCCCCAAAGTGCGTCAGAGAACTACAGTGGTTTCTGTTGGTTTACTCATCGGAATTATGTCGGCAAATCCTTTCACTGTAAACATAATCACATATTAGGCATAGTACTTGCTAGTTAGCATAATAAGCTCTCATGTATGAAGCTCTTGAGAGTTAAGCGTAGTACGCTCTAGGGTAGTAAACTTTGGTACAGTAAACGTAGTACAGTCTTGCGTACTAAGCTCTTGCGCGGTATGTGTAGTTAGCTCTGGTGTAGTAAACTGTAAGTAGCTCTAGCATGGTAGGCTCTAACATTGTAAATGTTAGAGCTCTTACATAGTTAGCTGTTGCGAAGAAAACCTCATAAGAGCTCACGTAATAGAGATAGTAAGCTCTTGGATAGTACTCCCCCACATGGTAAACTCTTGCATAGAAAATGTAGTAAGCTCTGAAGGAGTGAAGTTCTAAGTTAGCATGCTGTCGCGTAGTAAAGTCATGTTGTAAACGTAGTACGTTCTTGCATGTTAAGAGTCGTTAGCCCTCGCATAGTGCGCTCTCATAATATGAAGGTAACTCGAGTGTAGTGTTAAGCCCTCGTGTAGTATGCCATCACGTAGAACGCTCTCATGTGGTAAAACGTCAGCTCTAAGGTAGTACACTCTCGCATAGTAAACTCATAAAGTCAGTTCTAAGGTAGTAAACTCTCACAAAGTCAGCTCTAATTTAGTACATTCTCGTGTAGTACGCGCTCACTAATTCAGCTGCGAATAAACCCTTGCCACGTGTTATACATTGGACCTTAAATCTTAGCTGGTAACAATAGTAGAATGACGTTGTAAGCAAATGTATCCGAGCACCAGAGTGTCTTTGCCTCCAGTTTCCGTCAGTCGTTGTGTGATTGTTGTTGGTAACGCTGTTGTTTTGTGCCCACAGCTCCCAGTATGATGTCTCTGCGCCAACGCCACATTGACCCCCAGCTGGCCATGGGCTCCCAGAGGTTGGTAGAGAGTTGTGTGTTGGCGGGGCAGCAGGGAGAGGGCAGATCTAGGGCTCCATACAGGCAGTCACGTAGCCAGTCTTTCGGGCATATCGACTATGTCCCCATGCCTCCGCCTCTGTCCTCGGCTGTGTCTCACCCTTCCATCATCTGTACCGCAAACCCAAACTTGCAGTCCCTGTCCTCCTCTTCCTCCTGTCTACCCGGCACTGTGGGTGGCGGCGGCGCCTCTCATTCCTCCCATTTATATCACGGTTCTTTCCAGCCCATGGATCCCATTCCAGATTTCATCTTCACTGACGACACCAAAGCTCACTCCTCGCGCAGCGACAGCCTGGGGTACACGTCTCTTCCGCCACTTTCCACGCGCATGAGCGTGTTTTTTGTTTTGGTTTTTTTCCCACTTCTTGACACCCTTTCTTCTTTTCTACTTTGAATCCTTGCTGTGATGCTTCTTTAGTTTTTTATTTATTTCGCTTTTCATATCATGGCACCTGATGCAGCATAACAAATTCTATGCATTTCCTCTTCCCCCTCCCCCCCCCACGCCCGCCCGCCTCAGTGTTCCTGCTGCTCTTTGCCTGCTCGACTAACAAGTGTGGAGTTCCAGTGGCCAGACTGTGCCCAGCGTTTCCGTGACTTTGCAGGCATAGTCTAGATAAACCCAAGCATGCATTGGCGTTTATTTTTTTTTAATCTTTTGTCTATTTTTTAACTTGTGCTTTGTTTTCTTTTTACCTCACAGGGACTTAAATCGCTCCGACTCCGACTCCTCCCTGTCCCTCTCTCAAGTTGGCGATCGGCTCGCTGCCTACAGCTCCAAGGGCCACATAATCAAGCCCACGTCTCTCATGTACGGGCTGTCCGGCCGTGCGGAAGATTCCGTCTCGCTGCACGCTTACACCCCTAACGGAGGGAACCGCATTCAGGAGGGCAGCCCCGCCGAGTTCGCCGCCGACAGCCCCCTGCTCATGAAGAAGTTGTACGGCATGGAACAGTCGCCCAGTCCGGGAGACGTCAACAGTCTGACGGAGTCGTCCCGCTCCCTCAGCCCCAACTCCACCGAACCTGACACGCCGTCACCGACGGGAGGGCAGCTCGGGTCCGCGGCGTCCAAGAGCAACAGTCGCATCCCGCAGCTGACGTCCAAGAAGAGCCCGCTGGAAGAGGACAGCGGCTCAACGGGAGAAGACACAGATTCCACTGCCAGCCGCAAGAAACACACCTTCAAGATCTTCAAGAAACCGAAGAAGTAAGGGGGCGACGTGAACTACAAGGCAAATCAAAGCTGTTAAAGACTGTATCTGTTTTTGGAGAAAAAGAGAAGAAGTTTGGGTCAGGGTTTAGTGAAATGATGCATCGTTGTGTAGGTATGTCTTGGTGTAGGACGCCTACTGTGAGAAACTGGACCGTGGGAGCAAGTAGCCGTTCTGTTTTATCTGCGTCGATCTACGTTGAATATGTGGGAGAATGGGGTAGATTTGTATATTGGAATGTATAGAATTATTTATTCAGCAGGAAAACTCGTGCCAGTCTCGGAGGGAAACTGGTCTCCCAGTTGTTGTTTTTTCCTTTCTTGTTCTAAAAATCTATAACATTTTTTGCATGTCTTCTCTTTTGTTTTGATTGATAACGCGAATGCTTAGTGTTTGCTTGGTTCTCGTCGTCGACTTGCGTGGACAACACTCGATGTTTATTTGATTACTACCTAGCCACCTTGCCTATGAATCCAAAGTGAATGCACACCTTTTTGTTTTTACTTTGTTTTTATTGATGGTTACACGTTTTCTTGTCTTTTGTTGTCGTCTTGCTGGCAGAACAAAGTAACGCATTCTGGAAGTCCTCTGGAGAAGTGGAGTTAGTCTAAGATTTCCCCCTTTTTGGCTGTCGAAAATGGTGTAAAATGGTGAAAAAACAACTTGGATTTAATCTGCAAAAGAGGGTTTGGGGCGAGAGGTAAATCTGTCGTCACAGATTGACCGTCAGATTTTAGTTAGGGGGCTTTTGGGTCAAGGGTTTTTGTTTAATATAATGGTTGAATTTAATGCCAAAGCTTATCTTTAATTACATTTTGCGGTTGATAGTAACTGTATATGTTATATCACTGAACCAGGAGGGAAAACAAGTGTTACAATTTTTTTCAGTTAAATGTCCAACAAGGATGTTGGTATCTATTTTGTATTTTCCCGAAGCAGAAGTGCTACCAGAATCAGAAATGACCAAAATTTTAAACCTGACGTACACTGGACAATATACAAGATGTCTGTCAATGACCTAAATGCGTTTTTTTTCATCCTTTCAGACTTTAAAAAAAGGAAAATCTCTTACAGAAAGGAATACAACACTTTCAATTTCAAGTCTATGATTTCTATCCTGTTTCTGGTTGATTGTGTTTTAATGATTTAAGTGGACGATGAAAACTTCCCGGCAGTTTGTCGCTGAGGGCTGGGCGCTGGTAAGGGCTAAACTACAAGGCAAAAGCATTTGCTCTGTATGAATTTAAAAAAAAAAAAACAAGAAAAAATTGTGTTACAACCATGTTGCCGTTCAACTTCTGTGGAAGCACAACAAGTTGTGGAGGCAGGAGACCAATCATGTCCATGTGCCAAATCTCCTTCTGTTTGAGGCCTTTGTATTTATAGTGTGTTCGGCCATTTGAGCCTCATATTATATACAAAAAAAAATACACAAAACTACACAATATATACTTTATATCCTGCGTAGGGCTGGGTATTGAACGTCAATATGTTTGGGGTGTCAACTGAACTTCGAGCTAGGTGTTGATTTTCATTGCGTTTGTGGCATTGACCAAATTTCGGGCCGGGTATCAAGCTTCAATTTGTTTGTAGTATCGGCCGAATTTTTGGCAGGGTATCAAATGTCAATACTTTTGTGGTATCGACAAAACTTTGGGTTCTTTTAGGTATTGATTGAACTTCAGGCTGGGTTTGTATGGTACTTCACTTTGTCTGTAGTCAAAGCTTTGGCAGGCTATCAAATTTCAGCACTTTAGCGGTATCGACCAAACTTTAGCGTTTACTAAACTTTAGGGTTTAGTGTTGATCTTCGATATCTTTTCTGGCATTGGTAGATCTTCAGGCTCTGTATTGAACATCAATTTGTTTGTATGATCGACCAAACCTTGGGTTTAGTGTTGAACTTCGATTTGTGGGATCGATAGAACTTCAGGCTGGGTATTGAACTCCACTTTGGCAGGCTATCAAATTTCAGTACGCTAGTAGTATCGACCAAACCTTGGGTTTAACGTTGAACTTCGATATCGGTAGAACTTCAGGCTGGGTATTGAACTTCAGTTTATGTGTGGTATTGACCTAATTTTGGGTTTCATATAAGATTTCAAAACTTTTGTGGTATTAACAAAACTTCAGTCTTGGTGTGGAACTTCAATTTGTTTGTTGTATCAACCAAACCTTGGGTTTAGTGTTGAACTTCGATACATTTTTGGGATCAACAGAACTTTGGGCTGAGTATTGAACTCCAATTTGGCAGGCTATCAAATTTCAGTACTTTAGTGTTATCGACCAAACTTTGGGGTTTAGCTTTGAACTTCAGTATGTTTGTGGGTTTGACAGAACTTCGGGCTGGGTATTCCGCTTCAATTTATCCGTGGTATTGACCGAATTTTGGGTTTCATATAAGATTTCAAAACATTTGTTGTATGGGCAGAACTTCAGGCTTGGCTTTGATTCTCCATTGTGTTTGTGGTGTTAGACAAACACCACAAACGCACTGTGTGTCAAACTTCAACGTGTTTGTGGCATTGACTGAACTTCAAGCTACGTATGAAACCTAAATTTGTTTGTGTTATCGACCGATCTTGGGCTCTGCCGTCAAACTTCAATACATTAGGGGTATCGACTAAACTTTGGCCTGGGTAATGAACTTCATTTAGCTTGTTGTATTGACCGAACTTCGGGTTTCCTATGGATTGATTTTCGTTGCGTTTGTGGTGTTGGCTGAACACCACTAACAGACTGGGTATCAAACTTCGATAAAGTAGGGGTTTCAGCCAAACTTTGGGCTGGGTAATGAACTTCATCTATCTTGTGGTATTGACCGAACCCTGGGGGGTTTCCTATTGAACTCCAATATTGGTAACGACTGAATTTCAGGCTGGGTATCAAACTTATAATAATCATTTATCAGCGGCAGTTAGCATGCAGCATACCGCTAAGCGCTAAGTCTCAAAGGTTTTACCGTAATGTTTTTGTTGGGTAAAAACTGAGGGATTGGTATCAATTCCAGGTATCGATTGATATCTTATCAAAAAAAAAAAAATACCCAGCTCTAATTGGTTGGACACTGAATTGTCCACACACACAATTTCTTTAATCGTATCATCAGTATGTTTACATCTGTTACAGGTAATCCCTCTCCTCGGATTACCACGGCAGAGAACACAGTGCCAGTTTTTGAGTATCGGCGGCTTCGTAGGAGCACTTGAACTATGCATCAGTAGTTGTAGGTGATTACTAAAGTAGTACGGACACCGTTATGGCGAAGTCTTAGCGGTGATCCGGATCAATGAACAACCAAAAAGTGCTGCAGAAGACGAGTCGGCCGTCCCCAGCCTCGTAATGTAACCGGTGGTTTGGATGTAAAAGACGTGTTAACAATGTCACTGAGAAGAAACCAGGTGTTTAAAAAAATAATAATAATTTCCTAATGGTACTTTTATAAAGTGTTTGTACCTCTTTTGCACGACAGAGCTGTAAATGGATTATGCCATCTGAATGTGTGTGTGACTGTGTGTGTGTGTGTGTCCGTCTGCACCCGGCACAATGCACTGTAACGTTGATGCATGTCAACCGCTGTAACGATAAAAACCTATATTGGGTTTAAAGAGCAGCTTAAGCTCTTGTTACTCCTGTTTTTTTCTTTCTTCTTCTTCTTCTTCTCTTTGTCTTCACTCTGAGCTTCTATTTATGAAACACACACAGTATATTTGTACAGAGAAAATGATAATTTTGCATCTTCTGTGATGGTCTAGACTTTTACTGAACTCCTGCATGAGAGCAATAAACTATTTTGAATGAAAGCAGTGCTGTTTTTCATACATTTTCACAACGACTGGCTATTTTCTTAATTATCTATAAATACTGAGGGTCTATAACTGTCCAACAGTGTGCTTGACAGTGTAAATAAGAATTGTAAGAGATTGGTCGAAGTGGATTATTTTTGGCTTCTCCCTTTTAGAGGTCGTTGCAGTGGATCATCTGCCTCCATCTTGTCCTCTCGCTTTTGTCCTCCTCTGCTACACCAGCTGTCCTCATGTCTTGTGTCACTTCGTCCACAGACCTTCTCTGTGGTCTTCTCGGTTTCCTCCAGCTCCATCGACAACATCCTCTGTCCATTGAGAATTTTTCTTGAATTTTTAATTTTTTTGTGTTTTTCTACTCTACTTTTTCATACAGGGTTCCCACCATCAGAAAATTCCTGGAATTAAGTGAATGTTCTGGAAAAGCTTTATGTTTGGCCCAATGATCTGAAATCTATCGGATATAAAACTCCGAACTCCAAGCGTGACGTCACTCACATATACATATATATATGTATATACATATATATGTATTTATATATATATATATATATATATATATAACATATAAATACATGTATATTGTACGCAAGTGTTCAGTGGGTAGTTTATTAAATTTCCAGAATTCCCTCCAGAATCTTGAACACTGAAAAAGATGAAATGTTCTATGGAGGAAAAAAATCCCACAACTAAACCAATTATAAACCAATTTAAGTTAAAAATTATTAGAATAGTTTGTTGTTAAATAAGGAGTTGATTAATAGTCAATTACCATCAGCAAATAAATGAATCATCAGCTATTTTGATCATCGGTTAATCATTAAAACTGTTTTTTTCCCACAATTAACCTTTAAAAAGCTTTTAAACCTTGTTTTTAATTTAACACAAAATGTTAAATCAGTTGTCAAAGTTGGTAAATAATGCACTTATTGTTTCTCTCATCACTCTCTCTGGGTATTTCTCTACGTATCACTTTCTGGAGAACGTTTCAGTCACTTTGAAACTGTAGATTTAAAGGTTTCTTAAACGAATCTCGAATGATGAAGGTGAAAAATAATAAATCCAAACAGATGAATGAATCACGTAGCATTGATATGTTCATTGAAAAAAATAAATAAAAAGCTAAGCTCCTCCCCAACTACTAACTACAGTGTGTGTGTAAGAGTTGGGTGGAGGGATGTGCAGGTAAATATTGACCAAAGCTTCAACAGGACTGAAGGTGGAGCAGGATGAGGTGCGGATGTCGAGGCTCCTCGTTTCTCTTTGGCTCTTAAATCTTTCTTTTTTTTAAAGGGAAATATAAATGAAGAGTCTGGAACATGGATTTCCGCACACTGTTCAAATACCTGTGTCATGTGCTTTTCCTCGGCGTGCAGGTAAGAGCTGGTTCCACTTCTTCATCCCTGGGAACATCTCTGCGTCCCTCTGCTCGTAAATTCTAAGGATTTTATGACATGAAATGATGTGACTGACTTTACATGAAATTGGACAAATACAGGTGTTAAATCAAGGCTCCTGTTAAGTTAAGTATAAGGGGAGGTAACACTTAAGTTTATTCTCAGTAAATTTTACAAACTCCCATTAGCGGAACAGTTGGGCCACTGTCTGTTCGTTAGAAAAGGAAAAGGAAATATTTACACAAGCAAATACTGTACTGTACTGGAAGATTCCACAATTAGCAGAGACAGGGTGGAGAGTCGTAGTTCAAAGACAAACAATTGACAGTTGGTTCAGAGATGATGTTAATATAATTTAGATCTATGGAC